>NC_071510.1:115107992-115185492 GCF_027887155.1 Malaclemys terrapin pileata
CTGATGAATGAGAGTTTTGCTTGAGTAAAGATGCCATAGTTTGCATTTAGTAGTGAATAATTCTAAGTATTTAATAGTCTAGAAAGAGGAAGAGAATGCTTTCCATAGCAATGAACTTCTTTGTGTATCTAAAGAAAACATTTTTAGATTTCTTTTGATAGTCATTTTTTGTCATTGTTCATCAGACATTGTGCTGATTAGTTTGTGTGTACTGATGTGATGAGCTTGTCTGTATTCTCAGCCCAAATTGTTATGACTAAAGTGATTTGGAATGTCAGGTCTCAAGTGTAAACATCTTAGGGTATGGATGCCCTCTGCTGGATATTGCAGAATTGAGTATACTGGATACATGATCATAAAATGTTGCAATGTATTTACCAGCTCACTTCTGCTTTTTGCTATATCCTGTAAATTTGTGGTTTGATTCCCCCACCCTTACCCCTTTTTATTTAATCAAAGTTATACAATATGTAGCCTTGTCACTAAGGAAATAGTGAAAGATAAAAATATAATAAATATTAGAAATGCTTTTTTTATATTTTTCTATAGCAGGCTGTGTTACAAATAACTGATATTTATATTGAATTGAAGCAAATTATCGCATTTCTAAATTTTAAAATGCTACAACATTATATGTACTTCTGCTAAAAGTGCAAAGAGCACTGAGGGCTGGGGAAATGGAACCAAAAAGAAAATAGAAGCAATTTTATATTTGATTTTGAAATAAATTAAAAGGTGACTAAATAATTCTTTATGTAGGACCAGTTTGATGGGAGATTCATGTAAGACCTGAGGTAACCTTATAGTCAGACTGCTAAAATGCTAGTTTTTTGTGCTTTTAATTTTTTGTTTATAAATTATGACATAAGCACTGAAAGCATCAGTGACTCCGAAGTTCTCTGTATTTTAACCAGGTAAAATGCTAATGCAGAGGACACACCTGCTTATCATTGTACCCCTTTGAATGGAAGGTATTCCTAAATTGGTGTGGTCTCTTGTTGGATTAATATACTGTTAAAGCTAAAAAAAATGAGATTACAAGACTTGTTTTACTTTTAGGACAAAATACAGCCATCTAGTCAGAATGAGTTTTGTTGATAATGATTAGATGTGGATTTGACTCATCATCCTAAAGATAAGACTTCTAATTGATCTCTTGATCCCTAGCCATGTCCAACATGGTTTGTTTTAGTAACCTTTTAATAAAGGTTTAGATAGGGGAGTCTAAAGATTTAAAGCCTGTACACATAGGTTGTATCAAGGTTTATTGTCTTCTTTCAGTTCTGCTCCTTTCATGGCCTTAGATATGTATCTGGCTTGTTTTAAAGTGATTCTGTTTTCATGCTTGAGTGAAAACCCAGGTTTCCAGATACATGATAAAAATCTCCTGAGCCATAGTCCCCTAACAAATGATAAGGAATTACCTTTGAATATACTGCAATTAAAAAACTATGAGGTTTGTTTAGGATAACAAAATATGCAACATTTACTTTCTACTCCTATGTTTTGCTTAAAAATTCAGGCATTATCACAGAAATGTTTCTTTTTTATTGCATACTCATATAAACTTTGACCCTTTTTGTTACCTTGATACTCACTCCAGTAAGATTCTATGATTCTAGGCAGTATTTGGTCCTGCCATGCGGGCAGGGGACTGGACTCGATGACCTCTCGAGGTCCCTTCCAGTCCTAGAATCTATGAATCTATGAATATTTACTATTTTGTAATGATTATTTATTCTCAGGATTATCTTTTGATATTTGCAAGTGCCAGAGCTGGATGCTGGTAGGATATGGTGCATGCATTTACTAGCGATGTCTGCCTCCCTCCAAAATAAAATTGAGTGAAATTCTGTGGACTCTGTCATGGAGGTTTTCCGACTTGATGGTCATCCCTCCCAGCCTTAAAATCTGTGAATCTATGAAAAAAAAAGGAAGGGAATTATGAGTTCAGAGGCATTTTAAATTTAGGAAAGATTATTATTTAAAAGAAAAATAGCCTTTCACCTCTACACATTGGAGTTGAGTTGAATAGTTGTTCATTAGTGAAACATATTTGGTTGACCTGAGATTAGTTTCTGTAGAATAAACAGTTTTATGAGGTAAACAAATTTAGAGGTCCATCACACTGAGGTAATAAGATTTCTTTAACCCATGAAATGTAATTTCTTCAAAGCCCATTGAATATCACAAACTATTTTTGTTTAAACACTTTCTTCATGAAAATTCAGTGAGTTTGTTACATTTGTATTCTGCTCCCAGTTAGTGAATGTACTGGATACAAAACACGTTTCATTGCTCATTACTTGCATGTTTCTATTACTGTTAAAAAATGATAATACTGTCCTGTGCACTGATTAAGGGCCTTATCCTGCAAGGTGTTGAATACCTGTTGCAAAGTGATGAGCAATTTCAGCTCTCACTGAAGTCAGTGGGAGCTGGAGGTACTCACCTCTCACAAGATCAGACCCTTAATGTATAGTGGTTATATAGTAATATATTATCAAGACAAGTAGTAACTCTCAATGGCACGAGTAAATGGTTTTATTCTTACAAACTCAAAAGATCTGAAAGAATGGGACTTCTCGAGGAATAAGGTACTGTTTTATATAAAAAAAGTAGAACAAGTTGGCCCCTAGTACATTGTCAGCAGTTTCTTATTGTTACCATTTTAAGTGCCAATTTTTCAAGACTTTTTCATTTAAAAAGCACACTAACAAAAAGCCATGCTGTTATATACTGTAGTAGATGGGTAGATTACGAAGATGGGATGTGTAAGCAGCTTGCCTCAGTCTTTTGACTTGGGATCAATATTTTATGAACCTGCAGGCACTGTCCCCGCAGCTGACATTGGCCATGATTCCTGGCCAATGGGAGCTGCTAAGCCAGCGATCTGGGCGGAGGCAGCGCTCAGAGCTGCTTGGCCACGCCTCCGCCTAGCAGTTGAGCAAGGGGGATGTCGCCGCTTCCAGGGAGCCCTCCAGGAAAGCGCTGCCCAGAGCTCGCCTTACCCCATCCCGTGCCCAAACCCCCTGCCCACCCCACACCCAAACTCTGCTGCTTCTGTGGGAGGGGCCATGGGGTGGGTCGTGGTCACCCGAGACTGCCCCAGCAGCGGCTGGTGCATTTGGCGCAGGGACTGCCTGAGCTGTCCCTGAGCCAGGCTCACCGGCCGCTGCAGAAGTCATGGAGGTCACGGAATCCGTGACTTCTGTGACCTCGTGACAAACTCGCAGTCTTAACCAGGGCCCCATTGTGCTACACACTGCATAAACACAGAACAAATATTAGACTTTAGTGAAACTTGCTTAGGAATGCAGTCTTGAGCAGGAGGCATTTGCGGGGCCCACATTCTTGCTACATTTTCATTTGGCTTTGACAGCATAAAGAGTTCATGCCTTTGATTCTTTACACACCTCCTCTGTATCCCACAACTTGCAACTCTATCCCTGCAATGTAAGCAGTAGGCAATAGGGGGTGCATTAGGACTGAACATGTGTAACCTGGTAATGCGTGTGGAGTAGCCCCTTGGCTACTGCCTGGTCCTTGGGATATGCAAGAAATAGACTCACCTATTTAAGAATAAAATCAAGATCAATGAGTTGAATTAGTGACTAACTATGAATTTCCTTGCTTTAGGTTGTTTGTCAGTTCCTTAATGTTATTTTAGTGTAGGTTTTTAGGATTTAATTTCCTTTATATTTTGATGGTACTGTTTAAAAAAAAAAAATAATCTCCCCTTGCATTGGCATCGTAAAGTCTCTAGGAACCGTTACTGTTTACTGCATGTCAATGTAAGTGCAAAAAGGCTCTTTCATTTAAAACAAAAGAAAACAAAACGTTCTTCCACTAATATTGTGTAAACATCTCTGGCACATTTTAACTGGGTTTGATGCCATTAAAATTATTGGGATTACTACTTCCCTTGATTTTATATCTAGTTTGTGGGCCCTTCTTTAGATCTGATTCAGCGTCACATATCGTTGTTTTGTGTTGCACAAATTACAAATTTAGCTTAAAATCTGCAGGATTTTTCTTACTGTCAGTACTTCACATGTAATACAAAGAATGAAACAGCTCATTGACATGATACTTCCATTACCATTGGATACGATTGTAGTGTAAATCATGCTATGCAAAACCCCATTGAAATAAATGGGATATAATGCATTATGCTTTCTAGACATAAAAGTATGAGAGAAACATAGATAGCTCCAATTCCTGTGCCCAGCTGGACTAACTGGGTTGGATGTCTGTGTGCAGGCAGAAGGAAGAAGAATTATACCTCTGCTTCAGGACACTGTGGCATGTCTATGCTGCAGCAGGGAGCCTGCCAGCCTGTGTAGACATACTTGGCTAGCTAGACTCAGGCAAACATGCTAAAAATAGCCATGTAGATGCTCAGGCTGTGTCTTGGGCTCTCAAGCCCACCCGGTTTCTGAGGTCTGAGCTTGGGTGGGTAGCCCAAGTTATGGCCCAAGCTGCAACATCTGTACTGCTATTTTTAGCCCACTAGCTTGAGCTGAGCTAGCAGTAGTCTGTCTATCCAGGGTGGGAGGCTCACTCACAGCAGCAGTTTAGACGTACCCTACTAGAGCTGATCTACAGATGTTGCTAAAGCCCAATAGCCTCTTGGGTCCTTTTGCACTTGCTCCATGGTGGACAATGGCTATTGAATCTGTTTGGCAGCAAATCCACCTACTCTGCCCTCTCTCCCTGCACAGGACTAGTCTCCAATATACACAACGGATGTGCACATCTGTTCTGGCTCCTGGACTCCTGCAATGCACTGCACCCTTTCCACCATTCCAAAATATAATGAGCAGCATGATAAGAAAGCCAAAACAGTATGAAAAGTAGCAGTTCCACAAAAGGAATAGCAACTGTTCAAACGTGAAAGGGGCTGGTTGAATTCTCTTCCCCCCTCCCCGGCATATAATGAAGAGTGGGGCTGTTCTGGTTTTGCTTTCTTAGAGGGAAAAGATGTCAAGGCTGAGAACTTGTATTTTAAATTTAGTCTGATTGAAAATTTGAGTAATTTTAATTTATAATCTCTAATAATTAAAATGAAAATCCTGACAGACTGAAACACTGCTATTGTAAGATCATCATCATAGAATATCAGGGCTGGAAGGGACCTCAAGAGGTCATCTAGTCCAACCCCCTGCTCAAAGACAATCCCCAGACAGATTTTTGCCCCAGATCCCTAAATGGCCCCCTCAAGGATTGAGCTCACAACCCTAGGTTTAGCAAGCCAATGCTCAAACCACTGAGCACCCTGTTGCTTGTGCTATCCAATAGGCTCCACATTAGTGGTGAGTTAAATGATTCTTGATGCCTATCTATATAAGGGCCAATCCTGCATTTCCTGTGCACCGAAACTCCAACAGACATCAGGGAAGTATAGAAGTATGTGGAGAATATAGAGTCAGGCCAAAAGTCTCATGATCCTAATGATGATGTAAATTAAACCTTATTATTTGTATATTAAGAACATATTAATAACATTGTGCATTGTATATTGATCAAATATGAAACTATATGTAAAGTTGAGAAAAATTTTTTCCATTTCAAACCAAAAAGTTGCTCGTAACTTTCTCCAAAATATACTTTAGGTTTGACATTTATCATGCTTGGTGATTTTTCCCTCTCCTTAATTTGTCATTCTCCTTGGGTGGACCAATCAGCCCATCCTTGAGATGCTCTTGAGACACCCTTTCTTCCATGGCTAGTGAATGCAGAATTCAGGAAGAGGAGACAAACATCAGATTTCAAAAAATGTGAGAAAATACTTGATGATGAAATAAGAAGTGGATCTGAACCAAAACCCCAGATCTGAATAGCCCCAAATTCTGAGCTGTTCAAATTCCAACTCAACTCAAATCATATTTTTTTAACTGGCCTTCTCTTTGTCATGGACTAAAGCAAAACCAAAATCTAAATATGAAATCTCGGAGTGTTGGAAATCTGGATCTCAATTTTACTGCTTGAACTCATCTCTAGAAAAATCTGTCAGACATGAAATCAAAATAAACATTGAACTTAAATCATCTATAACAATAGCTGTGCTTCCTTTTTCCTTAGCAGATGGAAAGAGTTGCCTCATGTCTCCTTATTCTGCATACTAAAGACAAGGTGCCCTATCTCTCAGGGCAAAGGAAAATATAGTGGAGAATTAGATGACTTGCATTTATGCTTTGGAAGTTGCTTAAATTTTCTACTTAATTTGATTAATTTTTCAAAGTGCACCATGGAGAGGCAAGTGGCTTCTTTATTGATTGATTGTCAATCCTATGCTGCTCTCTTTCTTACAGTAAAACTAAAATGCTAGCAAATGTAGCTTAAGCAATCATTTAGTTCAGTTTAGATAAGCAATATTTTTGTTTCTTGGGGGGGTGTTTATAGAGTATAAAACTGCAGATTCAATGTTTTTGTCAGAAAAGAGGAGCTGCATGTTGTTCGTTCTTTGTTTATAGTTAGTTTGATTGGCATACATTGTGTCAATTAATTGAAAAGATTTTTTTTAAATTACTTCTGTTAATAATAAAGATGCTTTCTGTACATTATTTTAAAAGCACGGCATGCATCAAAGTTATTTAACACTCTTCTGTAGGTCAGCTACATTTATGAAGCTTTGATTCAATTGTCAGAACATAAAGCCACATAAGGATATATCTTTTGTTACATGTACTCAGTGCTAGAAACGGTTGGCACATTTTAACATTTGGTCCTCTAGGTAGAAAAATTAATCAAATGTCTGACAAGATTTTTTCTTGGTCTGTATTTCAAGCTCCCCTCCACCCTTTGCTTACAGCAAATATTACTAACGGGTACTTTTAGTTTTTAAATTATGGACATCAGTACTCCATGCAGTAAAAGACTTGAGCGATTAATGCTACCCTTATGCCTCTTTTGAGTAGTTTTAGCCATGGGGCTTGGCACTGCCACCATTGTCTTTGTGCCAAAAAATATCCGCAGCGGCTGCCGCATTCTAGTACTAGAGGGTTGTCTCGAAAATTCCGCAGTGAATGCGTCGGGTTTCTACATCACTGTAGACTCTCTTTTAAAACATTTTTTTAAAAATAATCTTTAGCTTTTACAAACCTTAGTTAGAAAACACACACCACACACTGTTGTGTTAGGGTAACTAAAAACGATACGTAGCGTACAGTAAATGGAGAAATTCAGGAGAAGCTTTTGTATTTGTGATCACAAATAGTTATTTTAAGAGCCTACTCTAGCATATTATCAGCACTCTTGCAAATTTTATTATCTGAAACAAATGTGCCAGTGAATTTTAAGCAGAAAATCAACATCAAGACTGTAGCTAATTTTAAATGGACAGTTTATACAAAAGATATTTTTCCTACAAAATGAAGTGTCATTACAAAAAAAATGTTAATTTCATAATTACAATTGATCGTGAATGTGTGTGTGTGTGTGTGTGTGTGTGTGTGTGTGTGTGTGTGTATTTAAATGTTTTTTTGATTTTCTGAAAAATTGTGGTTTTGTTCTTAATAGAGAATCAGATTTCTAGCTGTATTTGGGAACAAAAAAAAAAAAAGATGTAATAAAGTTAAGGGCTTACACTATCAGAATGAAATGTTTTCACTCATGATCTCCAAAGCTATCTGTTTGGTGGTAAAAGTGGATGCTACAGATGAAATCTTTACAAGGAGCATAATCCTTAAAAAAAAAAAAAGTCAATCTCCTGCTGGCTGCTGTGCTGCTTTGGTACCTCACAGACTTCGACAGAGTCCTGGACGAGTGCCCATTGATGTCATGGAAACACTCAAATTACTGAGAATGATTCATGTCTATGCTGTTCTCTTATCCTCCCCCACACAAATAGAAGTAGATTTTTAACCCTGACAACTTGTAATTTGCAGTGGGTTTATTTTTATATCTGGATAAATATTTTTTAACAACTGAAATTAAGATGAGGCAGCTTGTATCCGATATGATAGTAAAGAAGACGACTGATACCCATGCAACAAATGAGAATTGCTTTCAGAGTTTCTTGTGTTGTGGCTTGTACTTACACACACACACACACACACACACACACACAACCACCCCCATCATCCCTTTTCAATCCTTAGCATTTTTTGTTTGTACTGACTTTCTGACTTTAAAACAAGTAGCCCTATTGGGGTGATGTGAAGTCACATACATAACTCCAGACACATATTGGCAAGATGTTTTCTCGGTACTGGCCCCAGGATTCAAGATTACAATTTGATTGTCATTTCAATATTGTTTTTTGGTTTTTTTTTAGGCTTCCTCTGCACTGAATTTGTAGGGATAACAAAATAGATGTTTCATCCCATTTTTATTACCACACAGAAGTCCTTTTGGAAGTTACTAAATATATACAAACAAATTCTGTATATTGTTGGTTAATTTTTGTGAAGTAATGAGTTTATTTAAAAAACAAGCCACAAAAATTCTTAAATTTTTATACCAAGTTTTTATGCTTTTGTTTTTCACTCCAGGGACTAAAGAAAGAATAGAATATGATTACTTTATCCCAAATCTCTCTTACAGGCCAGACCTCATCAATAATATTTCTCAAGAGATATAATAGCTTTATATATTAAAATAAAAACAGCTGACAAAATGGAATAAAGTATGTATAGGATAATTTTAAGAACCATTAAAACTTACTGCATACATTTTCTGTGTAATAATCTGACACAACATAGGTATTATCTCTATAAAAATCAGAAAAACTGCTAAATTATGTCTTGTTCAATTGACTGAAAATGAGATTTAGTAATAGTTTAAACTACCATTCAACACTTGTCTTCAAGAAACACAATTTTGTCTTCTTAGTCCACTTGTTCGTTTTTTTCCCAACACAAAATGCTGACAAAACTACAAGCTTTGCTTGATCAATGGATATGTTTGTTATTACTACAGCATGATGTTCCAAATAAAGAAACGTTTTTGTCAGGAAACTGTTTTGTAATGAATGTGTCCTTGGTAGTGATATTGAATAAATGATTCACTTTGAATTGGTAATGTAGTGTGTATAGCCAGTTATTACAATTTATTATAGGTTTGATTGGGAAACAATCTGAACCTTAGATCTGGGTTCCCAGGTGTTGTTGACATTAATATAAGTTGCATGTGTAACATCTGGCCCTTAGTAGCAAGTATTGTATGTGGCATTTTCTATGTTCCTATCTGTAATAAGAGCTTCAGAATTATCAACAGTGCCCTTAGTGATCTTTGATTTGTTCTTGTACATTTTGTCTGATAATCATCCTACCATCCCCCTGTCATTATCCTCACCAACTCACGGGCCCTTTATGCTAGTATGTTTTGTACCAACCTTCCTGATTGTTCTTTGTTCCACTTGGACATTGTTTAGTGATATCCAGCTACAACTTAGCGTTCTGCAGCAACTGTCTCTTTCCTGATCAATTTTGTACAAGACCAGTCTTTCAGTTTATAAAGGATCTTTATTTTACTTTTAAATATGGCATACCTGTAGCCAGTGCTATAGCTTGGCTATTGGATCTGTGTTTTAAGGGCCTACTGAAAAAAATTAGGTACTTAGGGTTGGCATAGAGGCTTGGCATTCACTGGGCCTCTGTTCAAGTCCCAGCACTGCTGGTGCAGTCGGAACTTTGGTGGAGAATGGCAAATTTCCAACCAAATTTCTCTTTCCCAGGTGTAAATTCCATCATCACGTTGATCATGAGGGAATTTACTCTTGGGAAAGAGAGTAAAAAGCAGAATCCTGAACAGTTTCTTTGTTAAATTCGCCATCTGGAGAGCCTATGATTGATTAGCTCTGCCCTCACCAGTGAGTGTCAGTGTAATCAATGGGAATTACTATGTGGGGGTCACATTATAGGTAGCCTGCCTGCTGTGTAAATAAAAAAAAAAAATAGTTCAGCTTGTGAGTGAGAGATGGGGAACAAAAAAAAAGGGGGTACCATTGATGAGGGGGTGAGAAGTCTGTTGCTATAAAGAAATGGTAGAATCCCTTTAAATTACAGTTTTAGGAAGTGTGTGGAGCAGTATGGCTAAGAATAGGAAGCTTATTTCCACGTAATCATACCCAGAATAAAGTGTTAATCCCTTTCTGTTGCCTACGTACAGTATGTGGTCAGAAGTGCCTGTTTTACTTATGCAAACACCGATATGGATATGTAGGTTAATTTCATATGAAATATATAGAGAAGATACATACATTTTGTAACATTTACACACCTATTTATTTTTTATTGACAGGTAAAACCGAAAGGGGGTCATATTCATCATATGGAAGAGACTCAAATTTACAGGGTTGCCACCAGGTAAGTGGTAATCTAGGCAGTGGAAAGGTAGCGATAAATAGCCTGATAAATTAGCTTTGTTTTGTAAAGTTGATTATCCGTTTTGGAGCTTGTCTCCATGATACACAAAACTGTTTGCAAACAGGTATTTCTCAAAAATAATCTTTATCTGCAAATGTGTGTAATACAACTTCTGTCTGAGCTGTTTTAGTGGAGATACAGTTACTGGTTTCTATTAGTATTTAAGTCAACCTACTAGTATCTCTTAGGCCATTGTCAACTATTGATTACTGTCCTTTGAAACAATGTTGTACTGTTTCAGCATAACAGTTCCTTCCTAATGGCACAATTTAAGACATTATAAAAGTGGAAACACACCGCAGAGCATGTGTCAAACCCTGGTTTTGGATGGCTATTGCAATAAATTATAGTTTTCACAGAGTCTGTATGATGTTGTGTGAAAACAGGGTTGTACTGAGGGATAAAAATGTCTGTGAAAATATGATTTGTTGTCCCTTTTTGTTTCTGAATTGTTTTTGGCTGGAAGTCAAGGCCAGCAGGCTAACAGCAAAGCCGTCTCAAGGGAAGCATGCGTGAGCTAGAAAAATAAGAGTAGTTTAATTAAATAATAAAATGCCAATGTAATACAAAGGTATAGCATGTGTGTGTTTGTGCCTCTGTGCACTCTGCATTTGCATACTTTTAACTCTCCAGAGAGAGTCTGAGTCTAAAAATACTATCAATAGCCAAAAGTCTAAGCTTTGTTTCAAGACAATTGATTTTTTAAAAAGATGCTTTCTTTTTAATTTCAGTAGCAGTATTAATCACATGTTTAAATTCATTTTGTTTTCTGAACAGTGCTAAGCTTCCTTTCCTTTTTATAAGTGCACTAGTTTCTTACTTTGGAAAAGTATTGAAAGAAGTTAATAACCCTTTTTAAAATTCAAAGCTTTATACTTTTTTAATTCTGCCAAACCCACAAAAAGCATATTATTTCCCTAATGGAAAGGGGAATACTTGCTCCCTTCATATGGCCATGTTCTTTAATAATTCTTTAATAATACAGGGAAACAATATACTTTAAATTAAAGAAAAACATGTTTAATTTAGCATAGAAAAAAGGTAAGCAGCCCCAGTAATTAAATAGAAGTTTGCCTTCAAAGTGCACACACGTATCTTTACTATATCTTGTAAAGCTGACATTCCACTCCCTTCCCTACATCTGTTAGCTATTTCAAGTTTTGACTCTCCGGCATACTCAGATATGCCATCAGCTCCATCCAGTTCTGTAGCTAAAGATTTGTTGAGATGAGACCAACTGTGGCTGGGTCAGGGACTGAGTACTGCACATGTTATAAAGCGCAGTTCATCCCTGTTTATTTGGAAAGAATTCCACAGGAAAGAAATTTGCAGCCATTCCAGTGTAACGGAAATATCTTTGGAATGTGAGTGCAAACGTTCAGTGCAGATAGCTTGGGCAAGGAGCCTCTCAGTGCTATGTCTAGTGTAAAGCTTTCAATTCCTGTAGAAGGTCTGTTCCGAGGTATCTGGTTTCGGAGGGCCAAGGCAGAGGTCATTAGAATTTTGGGGAGAAGGAGGTTGACAGCATGCTTCCCTTTTGCAGATGGTGATTGAACAGGCTATTTTCAGTGGGGGCCCCTTTTGTTGGCCAATGAGACAATAGTCTTGCTTGTCCCTGCTTCTTTTCTTACTGATAGGAATTGGCATGATTCCTTACAGCCATCAAGATTTCCTCTGCTGAGTAAGAGGCCTCTTCACTTGAGAAATCATCATTCAAATTGGTTGAGTTTTTCAATGCTTTATATACAAAATAACGTATACTGGGCTTAAATTGGAAAGGGATAATTAGGGAATACTTTTTTCCATGTTTAGAGCAAAACTATAACATTTTAAATACTACACAGAGCAGACAGAAAGGATAGGGATTCCTCCTTGTACATGTTTACCAATCCAGCCATGAACATATATGCATATTTATACACTTACCTGCAAATACCTATTTGATTATGGACACTACTATAGACTTTAAAAATCTAAGCCTTAATGTATTTGAAATAAATTACAGAATTATTGAAGTTCTCACAATACATAGATAAATGCAGAAAATTTTAGGGTAAAACTTATAATTCCATCATTGTCTCAATTGAAACAACTATGTTAGTTCTATATTCATTTTAGAATTCAGTTCAGTATAGTCCTTCTTTTAAAATCCCTTCATACTTAGATCTGGTCTGTTTCTATTACCAGCCCACATCCCTGCACTCATTTACCACTGATTTGATCACATGCTTTCTCTGTCCATATTGTCTTATCACTCGTGGTGCAAGAGTCTTCTTCTTCACAGCCTAGCCACCTTCCTGTTTCTTTCCTTCTCACCAACTCACTGTATCATTTCAACTCTCATCTGAAAATATACATTTTCCCTTTGATTATATTTTTTAATTTCTCTTTCACTCTGTTATTATTGAGCTCTATCTCACAGTACTTACAGTAATGTGAGAAATATTTTAGGGCTCTAGAAAGACATAATACCCAAAAAAGTTGTGTTAAGTCTTCCTTAATACCCTGTATGAAGAGTTGTGCTGCAATCCCTATATTCACTGAAGTGATTTAAGGATGACTGATGAGCACAGATCAGTATATTCTTGAATCTGGAGCCAAAAAGGCCAACCTCAGAAACTAAGAGCTCCTATGGAAACTCCAGGAGACACTTTGCCAGAAGCAGGTGCATATATTATTACTTACCCTATGGTCCTGCCTAGGAGGCCCAGCTGAGATGGATGCTCCATTGTGCCAGATATAGTAAAAACACACAGTGAGACACTGTCCCTGCCCTGAAGAGTTTACAATGTAAATTGGCAAAGGGTGGGGAAAAGGATGTATTATTAACTCTATTTGATAGATGAGGAGTTGAGGCACAGAGGGATTAAGTAGTTTGTCCAAGGTCACACAGGAAGGCTGTCACAGAGCCACCAACTGGCCCAAGATCTCCTGAGTCCTAGATTCATGCCTTAATCACCTGACCATGCTTATTCTCAAGGAGTGTCAGAGTGCTTTTAGCACGTGATTCCTTAGCAACTTCTTTTGACGGAGTGACCAATCAGCAAGCAGATTAAACCCTTAAAGATGAACTGCCTGTTGCGTGTTGTGAACAGAATGGCCACCTGGGAGAAACAGGAAGCAGAATTCCTCTATTTTCTTACTAAAGAATATATTGCACTGGGTAGATGGTGACTCACAGACAAAATAGACCTGCCACTGATTATTAGTTTCCCTCTTAGCTGACAGAGAGAAAGACCCCTGGAGTGTCCCATTCCCTTTTGTCTGTGGTTCATCTGGGGAAGGACAGTCTTAGAGTGCCTATTGAGTGAATTCTGTTGCCCAGTTATTTATAAAGAGACAGACCACTTCCATGCATCATGGCCAGAGTTCTCAACATGTGACCCAAAAAAGAAACCACTGAGCCCCCTTAGTTCCTCTATCATATACCACTTGAGCTGGTATAAATAGCTATTGTCAGACTGCTGGAAAGGGTAGATGGATTATTTCACTAGTCCTTCATACCTGTCTCTGTGATGGTCCTGGTCATTGCAAGATAACTGATTCAAGTATTTTCCTGAATGGGGTTATTAACTGAAGTCCTCATGGATCGTGGGACCAACTGGGCTTACTTGGAGTTGAGTTAGTGTGCACATCATTCCATCCTTGTTAATTAGTTTAACTGCAACCTTAAGACGATGTTCTAAAAATGTGTAGAGACTGAATACAAAAAGGATTCAGCTAAGTTGTTACCATGCTAGTCTTTTGTAGTACCCACTGTTCCTTAGGCTTCCCAGGTTTCTCACTTATAAGAATTTGACTTGAGCTCAACAAATATTGGAAAAAAACATTACAAGAATCAGGCATGTGGTATTCCAAACATGGATAGACATCATGCAAGGTGATAACGAGAGCAGGTAAAGTAAATCACCAATGTTCAAACAGGAAGGAGAAAAATATCTACCCTATGAACCTGTTAGAATCCTGGCAGGTACAAGAATGACAGTTGGTTAATCTTAAGGATAGACCATTAGATTTAGGCTTCCAGATAATAGAACTGTCAGGGTTCCCTCCCCACTCTAAGCTCTAGTGTACAGGTGTGGGGACCCGGATTTCCCCTCTAGGCAAAACTTGAAAGTTACAAAAACAGGGATAAACCTCCCTCTTAGCACAGGGAAATTTCACAAGCTAAAACAAAAGATAATCTAATGCATTTCCTTCCTATTACTTACAATTTGTAATCTTAGAGGCCTTTAGTTCAGGTATGGCTTCAGAAAATGTATTTTCCCTGCCCTGATTCCTCGCTGACCCGGAGACAACACAAAAGAACACAAAACAGAAAACCTTCCCCCACAGATTTGAAAGTATCTTCTCCCCTCATTGGTCCTTTTGGTCAGGTGCCAACCAGGTTACTTGAGCCTCTTAACCCTTTACAGGTAAAGGAGGGATTTTATGCTACCTTTAGCTGTATGTTTATGACAAGAACTATCAGGAACCATTAAAGTATCAATAGTTGAGGACTAGGAGCAATCTAGAAACCTATTGGAAGCTTTCAAGGATGTGTTTTTGTTCGTATTGGGAAGATGTCACTTACTGTCCCATCACATCTAAGGTAAAACCTGAATACCAGAGACAGTTTGGGAGTAATAGCATATACAGTACAGCACATGCTAAAGCTTGGGTTTATCACCAAATCCTGAGTGACTGGTATCGTCACATGCCCCTTCTTGCTAAACCTGAGAGGAGTGTGCAGATTTGTGTTGACTTATGATCCATATCTAGTGCTCTGTATAGGCGAGTTCCTGGACCAAGTAGGATAGCAACATTAGACTTGCTATCCTATTAATTTTGTCTTAAAGAAAACTTTCTCCACCTAAAAACAGCAGCAGCCAAGGCCTGGACTCTCCATTCCTTCACCCAATTGACATTAGCGAGATGTAAACTCTACTACACAGTACCCTATTTACCTCAAGGTGATTTTTAGTTCAAAGACTAGGACCTACTCCTGCTGTCCTTGAAGACAAAGCAAAACTTCAGTGGGAACAGGAACAGCAGGCCCCTTATGGGAATCATTCAATTCCATTAAAGATGAAAAAATCTACGAAACTAGCATGATTGTGACCAAGTCAATTCTCAAATATTAGGTGGAATCCCAGCTCCACTGAAACTCCCATTGCTTTCAATGGGACCAGGAATTCACCCATTGTCTTAATGCTGTCCTGCTTACCATTTCCACCAAATGGGGATTTTTAGTATGTTGGTATAAGGAGAGGTTATAGAATTTATTGATCTAACAGTAATGCTTCTTGTTTTTTGGATAGCTAATGTTTTACACAAGGTAGAACAATACGCCTAGTTCCTGACCCAAAGCGTTTAGTCTAAATCAGCACTTAATAAACTCAGTTTAAACAGCTGCAGGTATAAAAGAGTTATGTGAAATGATTGTGACATAGAATCAAATCTTAAAAATAGTTTGTTTTATCAACAGCTCTAATAAGGGGGCTTAATTCACTGTGATGTCACTGATATGTCTCCAGAGGAAACCGAAGCATGTTCTAGTGGGTCTATGAATCAGGATATCTGGGTTCTGTTTATGACTGCCACCAATTTACTGTGTGTGACCATAGATGAATCATTTCATCATTTTGTGCCTCAGCTTCCCATCTGTCAGATGAGGATGGGATGTTTTCTTAATTCAGCAATATTTACAAAACACTGAGATCCTTGGATGGAAGGTGCTGTGGATGTGCAAAATATTATCATTAGACTCATAGTATCGTATGCTGTGTACAGTAGTATGGATCCATTAATCAGCTGATAGTTGATGTGACTGACTATTATATTATGTCAGTGGTGATTTGTGAATAGTCTGGAGCCACTGAGATGTGATAAGCAAAAGTTAATAAAAAATCATGAATGAAGAAAGAGCATTAAAGCACTAATGTAAAAACAGCCTGGTATTTCAGAATTACCCCCTAAATTTCCAAAGTAGCATATGGATTGTAGCAGCATGATTCCTACAGGCATTAATGGAAGTCACAGTGCTTTGAAAATTTAGGGCTGTCTTTTAGCAGATGCACAGTAGCTGATACTCAGTTTTTAACACTTTTAATTAAAAATAAAACAATCCAAAGGTGACTAGTTGTTATGACTAGCACTTTGGGGGGAAAAGGTGGCTAAATTCTGGCCTTGAATGTGCTGATCTCTTTGATGTTTACGAAATGCTCATTGAAGCCATTTGGAGACTCACCCACCTCTGAGGACTGAAACTGGTTCTGGTAAAATATTGTATAGTTCAGGGGTTCTCAAACTGCGGATCAGGACCCCTCAAGGGGTCATAAGGTTATTACATGGGGGCGGGGTCGCAAGCTGTCAGCCTCCACCTCAAACCCCGCTTTGCATCCAGCATTTATAATAGTGTTAAATATATAAAAAAGTGTTTTTAATTTAGAAGGGGGGTCGCACTCAGAGGCTAGCTATGTGAAAGGGGTCACCACTACAAAAGTTTGAGAACCACTGGTATGCCTCTACCCCGCTATAACGCTGTCCTCGGGAGCCAAAAAATCTTACCGCATTATAGGTGAAACCATGTTATATCGAACTTGCTTTGATCCACTGGAGCGTGCAGCCCCGCCCCACTGGAGCACTGCTTTACCATGTTATATCCGAATTCATGTTATATCGGGTCGCATTATATCGGGGTAGAGGTGTATAGTTGGAATACAAGATAAAATGCTAAATTAGCCTATTTTATGTTTATTCTCCTCTAAACTAAAAAGTTTCAAAACTAATTATAACTAAATTAAATCCAAAATGAGAACATATCTGCCAAGCTTCAGCCTGTTGCAAGATTTTGTCACAGAGAAAAAGGTTTATAAATGATAAGTCTGACAGGACATGAAAGGTGAACAGAAATGACCTTTTCTTCAGGATCAGTACAAATGAACATTATTAGAAGCGTTTCATCATAAAAACAGCTTCTTCCTTTTTACTGTTTTTGTGGGTACCAAAGGACAGGCCTACAACACCTAAACTTTCTGCTTTGCTGAGACATTCCATCTTTCACTGAGATGATTACATTAGTAGCACTTGAAATCAGCACCAGAATCCTGATCAAAAAGCGGCAAATGTAGAAGTCCTGAAAAGTGAGATGCATGAAGCCTTTTTTAGCCCCCTCCCCCCTTCTCCGGCCTTGTCCCTATGCACAGACTGTGTCTTTCTCCATACATACAATTTTGCTTTGATCTGTCAGTACAGGTCCCCGCACTTGGGATTTGCCTGCAGAAATCCACACAGGTCCAGAATCTTCCAGAAAGCTCTGACTGTTGGTGGAGCAATTCTCCTGTGCCTGAAGCCATGGAATGCTCCCTGTGAGGCTGTTTACAGCGGCCTGTGCCCTCCCTCCCCTCCTGCCCCCCAATTTCTTCCAGTTGCCAGAGCAGCAAGTCAGAACTTGTTCTCCACTTTATTGAATAGCTCATAAATGCTCATGAATAGTTAGAGTGGACTTCCAGGTGGTGCAAGAAAAGAGGAAGGAGAAGAATGTATGCCTGAAAGTGCACTCTTTTGCCGCCTGTTGTGTCTCACTGACAGGAGGTGAAGATGGGGCAGAGAATGAGTGCAGGCAAGGCTAGAAAGGAGAGGTTTGGGTGGTAAAAGATGAAGGGTAGAGAACCCTGTGCAGAGCAGAACAGAGTAGAAACTGAAAAGGGACAGAACAGGTAGTCTAAAATCAGGCAGACAGATTGAGGGGAGGCTGATGTAGAAGCAGGGGCAGTGCAGGATGTTCACTCACCTCCTGCCCTCCCCAGTCTTTTCCAGGTTCATTTTTCCCCTCAGCTGTCTCCAACTTCCCAGGTCTGCCTTGCTTTCCCAACTCCTCCCCTTGCCATGCTGGTTGCCTGAGCTGGCCCTACTTTCCTTATCCCCCTCCACTCCCTGCACCT
Source organism: Malaclemys terrapin pileata (assembly GCF_027887155.1). Taxonomy (NCBI): domain Eukaryota; kingdom Metazoa; phylum Chordata; order Testudines; family Emydidae; genus Malaclemys; species Malaclemys terrapin. Next base: position 115,126,288 of record NC_071510.1, read on the forward strand.
TGCTTTTGAGGGACACAAAAGATAAGGGACAGATGCAGAGGAGGAAATAGTGTCTTCTCACATCGATGAGACATACCACATCGGGAACTACATAAAACTTCTGCTACCTGAATCTCCGCTACATGAACACTGTACCCCCAAAGCCCTGTCCCAACTTCTGCAGATCTCGTTTTCTCGCTACCACAAGACTGTATCTTCATCCTTTCAGTCCATCTTGGAGGCTGGGTAGCTAGCAAATATGATATTTCCTTACTGATTGCATAGTGTGGGAGCTGGACAGCAGGAAGCATCTTTTGAATTTCCTCATACTACTTGCATAGGGGATTTGATCTTCACTGACAAGGCTTCTGCAACTGGAGCAGACTTGTGTGGAGGCGCACAAAGGCACTGCTCTCCTCCCTTGTGCAGATGACTGTGTGTGGGAAGGGAAAAACATGTTTTCTCCTCCACAATAGCCTCATAAATGCATCCATTGCAGGCTCTGATGGCCCCTTAAGTCATTTCCTGTGCAACAGGGTTCTATGACAGTGTGTTGCATCCCTCCTAGTGTTTTACAAATAGACCCAAACACAGCCTTTTAAATAAAAAATAAAAATTGTTGCTTCCTCAGCATAACAGAGTAAATGTATGGAATGTGCTTATAAAAATAGCAAAATATTGCTAACAACTCCTTAAAGTAAATATTCTAGAAGTGAAGTGCAATATTTGTGGGAAATTTCAGTGTTAAACACATATAGAGTAATTCAGCCCAGCAGTTTGACCCCCTATGTATCCTTTGTATCCAATGAGTGTGTAAATTCTTGCATAATAAGCAGTGTTCTCGTGCTGACGAGGAAATGGGTAGCAGTACTATTCACCTAGTTTCTTCGAGTGTAAGTCCTGAGACTTCTCTTTTCCACTGTGACTTATTTAATTGTTTCAACATTTCTAATAATTTGCAAAGGAGCCCATTAAACATAGGAGGAGGGAGGCCATAGGGGAATTTTTTATGTGATGCCTACTTTTAGGAGTGTTTTCTTTAGTCTGCCCTCCAGCGTGAGATTTAGACAGATGCATATTGTAAAAGCAGATTTCTGTTTTAAGTCACTAAAGAATTACTCTGTCTATTATTAGAACGTTATCTCTGATACCATTACGCAGGGGCTTCATGCAGCCAAAAGACCCCACAAATGCATGCCTGAATCTTGTCCATGCATTCAAATGCCTTTTCTTTCCCCTGAATTGGTCAGGAGTGTGTTTTCAGCATCTTGTGAGTTGCTATTGTTTTGTTCTGTTTGTTTTGGTTTGGTTTTGATGGACTGAACTCCTGTTCATACTAAACAATAAAGTAATAGAAATGACAACACTTCATCAGTGAGTGTGGCAACAAACACTGTGTGTGTCTATATGTGAACAGCGCTATCTGCTTCTAATTTGTATTTTCTTCATGAACATCAGGGCATGGAATCTTTCAGTTTTATTGGTATTGTATACAAGTTATTAAATTTCATCTCTGTAATACACCTGCAGTAAAATAACAAAACATTACTGCACTTAAGGAACATGTGTGTGTGTTACAATGTTCCACCCCTCTACAAACAGCTGCTTACAGATTTCAAGATCCATTGTATAAATTCCCTAGAGCCCACCTCTAATAATCGGGACACATCTGCCATTGCAGTATTATAGGCATATGTAGTTTTATTGAAACTATACCTGTACATAAAAAATTAAATAACTCCTACCTCAATTAAATTGGCAGGCTACCTTTTGTGAAGATCAAATTGCAGACCTCCTGAGACAGAGTGAGGTTCATTTCATTCTTCTATTACAAATTACTAAGTATGTTTTTTGATTGGTCAAATAACTAGATTTCTTTACACTTTGATGGCAAGAGTCCTTTATCTATTATAAATTCTTCTTTGTTTTCTTACCATATAAAAACATGCAAATGGTATATTAAGATGACAGAAAAGGTATCTAGCAAAACAAAGGAATTCAAGGTTAAGGCTCACACAATATCTGCTCTTACCCCACATTTTTGTGTCCAGATACAAAAGTGTGAATGCCTTCAAAGAATACTGAAGAATTTTTTGTGACTACACAAACACACCAGTTTGTTGACTAGGCAGTGTGTTTATGCAGGATACACTAGTGTCTGACTCCGTATGAAATCAGTTATAAAAACTAAAGTTGTATTGGATTTTAAAGGTGTAATTCTGTTAAAGAGACAACTGAATCCAGTCATGGCCATTGTGTCCAATGTTCCTACTCAACTGTCACAATTTCACTTACTACTTATTCATATAACACCACAAAACATTTGTGACTTCCTCAGCATAACAGGGTAGGTGTATGGAATGTGCTTACAGAAACAGCAAAAATATTGCTAACAATTCTCTAAAATATTTATTCTGGAAGTGAAGTGAAGTGAAATATTTGTGGGCAATTTCTGTGGTAAACACATGTAGAGTAACTCAGCCTAGTAGTCTGACCCCTCCAGCCCACCCCACCCCACCCCACCCCATGCCTTTTGTTCTAAAGACATGTGCCTGTCTCAAGGACTTTAAATCTATATACAGTGGATGAAATCCCCACCCCATTGATGCCAATGGCAAAACTTTCATTGAGTTGAGTGGAGCCAGGATTTTGGTCAGTAAGTTTTGCAAAAAAGTTTATAGTTCTTCTTCGAGTGCTTGCTCATATCCATTCCATTAGGTGTGTGCGCGCCGCGTGCACGATCGTCGGAAGATTTTCTACCCTAGCAACACCGGCGGGTCGGCTGTGGAGCCCCCTAGAGTGGCGCCTTCATGGCGCTGAATATATACCCCAGCCGACCCGGCGCCCCCTCAGTTCCTTCTTACCGCCCCTGACGGTCGTTGGAACTGTGGAGCGCTGCTTAGCTGTTCTCCACTCTCCCTAGCTTAGTTTGTTGTATCACAGTTATAGTTATAGTTATAGTTCTAGTGTTTATAGTTAAATAGTTAAATAGTTTAAAAGTTGTTTTAGTTGTTCTAAGTAGTTCAGGGGGTCGTCTCCCCCTTTCTCCCCCGGCCGCGGGGCCGGGCTCATGCCCAACGCTCCCGGCTTCAAGCAGTGCGCCTCCTGCGCTAAGCCTATGCCCACGAGCGACCCGCACGACTCCTGTCTGAAGTGCCTGGGAGAGTCCCATCAAACAGATAAGTGCAAGATCTGTAAGGCCTTCAGACCAAGGACCAAGAAGGAGCGGGACTTTCGGCTCCGGCAACTCCTGATGGAGGCGGCACTTAGTCCGGACGCTCCATCTACAAGTCAGGCCCCGGCACCTAGCACCTCGGTGCGCAGTGCCCCGGCGGCACCGGCTATGACGACCACGCGAGTGGCGTCAGACAAGCCTCCCCGGCACCGGACCTCGTCGGCACCGCAAGCAGTGCCTCGGCGCCGGTCATTATCCCCGGGGCATAAAAAAGCCCATAAGACGGGGACATACGTGCCGAAGACGCCGGCTCCCCCAGTGCCGGGGGTAGAGCCGCGTCCGCCGGTGGAGCACCGGAAACAGGTGCCTCCAGCACCGTCGACTCCGGCGCCGAGGCCGTTGAGTCCGGTGCAGATAGCGTCTCCACCGAGACCGGCGGTGATACAGTGCCTCCCGTCGACTCCAGAGACCTTCGCGGCGGCGAGAGACTTAATAGCTCTCACGGAGCCGGCACCGCCTCAACCACCGGCACCGACTGCACCGTTGACTCGCCCGGTCCAGTCGAGGGGGAAACCTGCCTTGATGCGCCCTCCATCGCAAGGGCTGGAACCTCGGCACCGATCCAGGTCCCGAAGCAGGTCCCCACGCCGCTCGCAGTCCCGGCACCGAATATCGCCTCGGCACCGGTCGTACCCGCGGCCAAGATCTTCTTCGCGGCACCGCTCTACGTCTCGGCACCGATATGATCGTCGGCACCGATCAACGTCGAGACGTAGTTCTCGGCACCGCTACGGTCGACGCTCGACGTCGAGAGGCCGCTCCCGGCACCGGGCATACTCCAGGTCCTCGTCGAGGTCCAGATCCGGCTCCCGGCACCGACGAGGTCATCGGCACCGATCGCGGTCCCGGCACCGTTCGCCGGCACCGCGCAGAGATAGATCATCTCCGGACCGGTACCGTGCGGCACCACAGCACACGGGGATCGTTTCATCTCTCTCGGCACCGCCATGGCCGTCAAGATCGGTGTCTCGCTCCTCGGAGGACCTGTCGAGATCGGCATACCCCCCTCAAGGGCAAGCCGAGGAACGGAACTTGGGCCATTGGCAGGAGTTGGCAGAGGACCACTCCCATGGACCATCTCACTGGTCATTTTGGACCCCGTGGGCGTACCACCAGGAGCAAGGGGCTCCAATACCATCGACCTCTCGCTCGGGTCACTCGGTTAGAAGGGCCCCAGAATCCACCATCTCTCGACCTCTGCCAGGGGGCATGGAGGCTTCCGTGTCCACGCCACCTGACACCATAGACCCGAGTACAGGTGATGCTCCGGCCCAAGAGCAGGGGGATCAGGACCCCCCCTTGGATCCAGTACCACCGGAGGCGTCTTCCTCCTCCTCTCCGGATGAGGCAGTGGCGGGCACTTCATGTACGGGTCCCCCTCCGATAGATCTTCGGGCTCACCAGGATCTCCTGCGTAGGATGGCCCGTAATATGGACCTGCAGGCGGAGGAGATAGTGGAAGTACAGGACCCTATCGTGAACATCCTCGGAGCGGATGCCCCATCGAGGGTGGCGCTACCCCTGATCCGCACGATACAAACCAATGCGGATACGATATGGCAAACTCCTGCCTCTATCCCACCCACAGCGAGAGGGGTGGAAAGGAAGTACTTTGTCCCGTCTAAGGACTACGGGTACTTGTATACCCACCCCCAACCGTGTTCACTGGTGGTGGCATCAGTGAACGCACGAGAGCGCCACGGCCAGCAGGCTGCAGCGCCTAAATCAAAAGAGGCTAAGCGGCTCGATTTGTTTGGCCGTAAGGTTTACTCAGCCGGAGGGCTGCAACTTAGAGCGGCGAACCAACAGGCGCTATTGAGCCGTTACAATTTTAACTCCTGGAACTCTATGGGGAAGTTTAAGGAGTTGATTCCCCAAGAGTCCAGGGAAGAGTTTGGAGCCATGGTAGAGGAGGGTAAGAAGGTGGCTCGGACCTCCTTGCAGGCCTCCTTGGACATAGCAGACTCAGCTGCGAGGACCCTGGCTTCGGGTATCGCTATGCGGAGGATCTCCTGGCTTCAGGTTTCGGGTTTGCCTCCGGAGCTGCAGCAAACCCTACAGGATCTGCCCTTTGAGGGACATGGATTGTTCTCGGACAAGACGGACTCTCGTCTGCAGAGCCTCAAGGACTCGAGAACAATCATGCGCTCCCTGGGGATGCATGTTGTGGGCCCTCAGCGCAGACCATTTAGGCCGCAGCCTCAGCGCTTCTACCCCCCCCCCCGCCTCGTCAGAGACAGGACTCGACCCGGAGGCGAGGGCGAGGTGGTAGAAGAAGGTGGGCCGGCCCTCAACCCGGCCAGAACCAGGGGCCACCTAGACCACCTTCAGGCCCCAGGCAGAACTTTTGAAGGTGCGGTCGAGGACGGCGCCCCAGTCATCCCCCAGGATCCAGCCCCCTCCTTTCGGGATCGTCTCTCCCACTTCCACCGTGCTTGGTCCCTTATAACTTCGGACCGTTGGGTCCTCCGCACAGTGGAGAGGGGATACACTATCCAGTTTTCTTCTATTGCCCCCTCCCACCCCCCTTCCCCGTCCCTCTTCAGGGACCCTTCTCACGAGCAACTTCTTATACAGGAGGTTTCCACGCTCCTTGCTATGGGGGCCATAGAGGAGGTTCCAGTAGAGTTAAGGGGCAGGGGATTTTATTCCCGTTACTTCCTGATCCCCAAGTCCAAAGGAGGCCTGCGGCCCATCTTGGACTTGCGCGGACTCAACAAATTCGTAGTAAAGTTGAAGTTCCGCATGGTCTCTTTGGGGGCCATTATCCCCTCCCTCGATCCTGGAGACTGGTTCGCCGCCCTCGACATGAAAGACGCATACTTTCACATCTCAATTTACCCACCTCACAGACGCTTCCTGCGATTCGTGGTAAACATGGTGCACTACCAATTTGCAGTCCTTCCCTTCGGCCTATCCTCGGCCCCAAGAGTGTTCACGAAATGTATGGCTGTCGTGGCAGCGTACCTTCGTCGGCAAGGGATACAGGTGTTCCCGTACCTAGACGACTGGCTGGTACGCGGTCGCACCAAAGAGCAAGTTCAAGCTCACGTCCACAGAATAGTGCACACATTCAACGAGTTGGGCATCCTACTCAACAAGGACAAATCTACTCTAGAACCTACCCGGAGAATAGATTTCATCGGCGCAGTTCTAGACTCCAGACGTGCACAAGCCATCCTGCCAGACAACCGCTTTGGCACCATCACGAGCCTCATTCAAGGGCTCCAGGCCTTCCCAACTACCACGGTGAGGTCGTGCCTTACCCTGCTGGGTCACATGGCTTCCTGCACGTACGTAACCAGGCATGCCAGACTTCGGCTTCGCCCACTCCAGACCTGGGTGTCATCAATATACCGTCCACATCGGGACAGCCTGAACATGGTGGTCACGGTCCCGAACTCGGTCCTGACCTCCCTCACCTGGTGGCTAGATCACAATGTGGTCTGCGAGGGGATGCCTTTTCACACCCCACAACCCTCTCTGCACCTGGTCACAGACGCTTCATCTCTGGGTTGGGGCGCCCATCTCAACGGACACCATACCCAGGGCCTGTGGACTGCACCCCAGTTAGCCCTGCACATCAATGTTCGGGAGCTGATGGCGGTGCGCCTGGCGTGCCAGGCATTTCTCAATCAACTACGTGGCCGCTGTGTGTTAGTTCTCATCGACAACACCACGGCCATGTTTTACATCAACAAGCAAGGAGGAGCACGTTCGTCAGTTCTATGCCAAGAGGCCATTCGCCTGTGGGACTTCTGCATCGCCCACTCAATCCATCTCACGGCATCGTTCCTCCCTGGAGTCCAGAACACTCTAGCGGACCGACTCAGCAGGTCCTTCCAGACACACGAGTGGTCTATCCGTCCGGACATCATACATTCCATTTTCCAAAAGTGGGGGTTTCCCCAGATAGACCTGTTTGCATCCCGAGACAACAGGAAGTGCCACGTGTTCTGCTCCCTACAAGGTCGAGCTCCGGGCTCCCTCTCGGATGCGTTTCTCCTTCCCTGGAAAGACCACCTGTTTTATGCCTTCCCTCCGTTTCCTCTGGTCCACAAGGTACTGCTCAAATTGCGCAGAGACCAGGCACAGGTAATTCTGATCGCTCCAGCGTGGCCGAGACAACATTGGTACACCACACTGTTGGAACTCTCGGTTCAGACTCCGATCCCGCTTCCGTTATGTCCGGATCTCATCTCTCAGGACCACGGCCGGTTGCGTCACCCCGACCTGCAATCACTCCACCTCACGGCGTGGCTGCTCCATGGTTCACCCAGGCAGAGCAGCAATGCTCGCTCTCTGTCCAACAGATTCTGCTGAGCAGTAGGAAGCCCTCAACACGCACCACGTACCTGGCCAAGTGGAAGCGGTTCTCCTGTTGGTGCGAACAACGAGCCACGTCCCCGTTGCAGGCACCCATTCCCCTCATTTTGGAATATCTCCTCTCCCTAAAACAGCAGGGGTTGGCGATATCTTCAATTAGAGTTCACCTGGCCGCTATATCGGCCTTTCACCCAGGGGAACTCGCGTCCTCGGTATTCTCTAACCCGATGGTCGTTAGATTCCTCAAGGGCTTAGACCGGATGTACCCACAACAACGTCAGCCCGTCCCGACGTGGGACCTCAACCTGGTTCTCTCCAAGCTCACAGGTCCTCCATTCGAGCCACTGGCCACCTGTTCACTTCTGTACCTATCCTGGAAGACAGCCTTCCTCGTAGCCATCACCTCAGCAAGGCGTGTTTCTGAACTCAGGGCGCTTACATCTGAGCCCCCTTACACAGTTTTTCACAAGGATAAAGTGCAGCTTCGTCCACATCCTGCCTTTCTCCCTAAGGTGGTTTCTCCTTTTCATATCAACCAGGATATTTCTCCCGGTCTTTCATCCTAAACCACATGCCACTCGCCAGGATCAACGTTTGCATTCCCTGGACGTACGTAGGGCCCTGGCCTTCTATATTGACCGCACAAAGCACTTTAGAAAGACGACGCAACTCTTCGTTGCAGTGGCCGACCGAATGAAAGGCTCACCGGTCTCCTCACAACGCCTATCCTCCTGGATTACGTCTTGCATCCGGACTTGCTATGACCTGGCAGGTGTCTCAGCACCGCACCTCACCGCTCACTCCACGAGGGCCCAAGCTTCCTCGACTGCTTTCCTGGCACATGTTCCGATCCAGGACATTTGTAGAGCGGCGGTTTGGTCATCAGTCCACACATTTGCAGCTCACTATGCACTAGTGCAGCAGTCCAGAGACGATGCTGCTTTCGGATCAGCGGTTTTGCACACAGCAATGTCTCACTCCGACCCCACCACCTAAGTTGGGCTTGGGAGTCACCTAATGGAATGGATATGAGCAAGCACTCGAAGAAGAAAAGACGGTTACTCACCGTTGTAACTGTTGTTCTTCGAGATGTGTTGCTCATATCCATTCCAAACCCGCCCCCCGTCCCCACTGTCGGAGTAGCCGGCAAGAAGGAACTGAGGGGGCGCCGGGTCGGCTGGGGTATATATTCAGCGCCATGAAGGCGCCACTCTAGGGGGCTCCACAGCCGACCCGCCGGTGTTGCTAGGGTAGAAAATCTTCCGACGATCGTGCACGCGGCGCGCACACACCTAATGGAATGGATATGAGCAACACATCTCGAAGAACAACAGTTACAACGGTGAGTAACCGTCTTTTCAGGTATAGTTGCCACCTGTCACAGTTTTTGCTGAATTGTCTCACTTTGGAAAGCAGAAGTGTTACTCTAGGTCCTGAAATCAGTTCCAGTGCCCATGAAACACCCTGTGACCATGGTTATATTGTGGTTTGACCTATGTAGTAACACTAATTTAATAACCTAAGTAAAAGTTTTCTTGTCAGACAAACTTATAAAAGTGACAAACTTAAGTTCAGGTGTCTGTGTGGCTTATTTAGTAGGAGTTCTCCTGAATCTTAGCTAGAAAGGCAAAAGTTCATAGTCTGCTCCATAACTGGAGAAATGCTGAAATGTAACACTGAAGTTCAGTTATAAAGGGAAATGCTCTACTTTTTGAAGTGCAGTCTTTTGGATCAGATGTTAAACCATAAAAGCTTTAAGTTCCCCAAGCACTGTCCAAAAACTGATATCCTGGACACCAAATAATATGGCTGCTTATAATGTCCAGCAGTAGGTGTGTACTATGGTTGAGTGCCAATGGCTGCTCCATTTGCTGCTGCAGTCATTGTATATTATATTATATATTATATTATATTGTATATTGATTTGATGCTTTGAGATACCTTGAATGTGAAAGATGCTACAAAAAAAATGAAGCTATATTTGTGCCTGCAGTCATACCACGTTATATTGTGATCTTGTCATAGCTCCTAAGCTCAGCAGGGTCATGAAAAGCCACGGTGCTATAAGAAGTAATTCTGGCAATTATCGGAGTCAGAATTGTATGCCCCAAACATACAAGTATAGCATATGGGGATGCTGTCTTTTGGATGAAATGTAAAAATCAATGCTCTAACTACTCTTGCTTATTAAAGATCATCTGGCTTTTAAATGTTCTTTCTTCAAGAGTAGGTGTATAAATCCTGTTATACTAGCAAAATCCAAACTGGATGTTTGGTCTTTGTGCACGTCACCAGCCAGTCTTTGGCACTTCTTCGGTGGAAGACTGCAGTCTTCTCCAGGCCCTTGACTGTGTACACAGGGAGCTAGTTACCAAGTTCTTTCTCTGACTCCTTTAATAAGCCAGAGATCTTTGTTCCCTCTAAATGGGCCAACTGGCTACATCAGGTACCAGTTCAGATTAGTTGCAACAAAGTTAGATTTAATTGGCACTATTACTGAAATATTGCTTTTTAACAGTAAGGCAATTTTTAAAATAATGATTACTGCTAAACAATGTAATATTCGCTAAAAGCATCAGTTTTCCTCCAATTTCCACCAACTCCCCATTGTCATCTTTTTGGTATTTAGCAGATCCTGGCACATTGCCCGTTTCCAACAGACCATTTCAGATAGTTTCTCTCCCACATAGAAGTAATACTGTTCTGCCACCATCTAAGGATATGTCTTCACTAGCAACGTTAAAGCGCCACCACGGTTTTTAACGTGGCTGTGTAGTCATGGCACCAGCGAGCGCTGTAAAAAGACCATCCCCACGAGCGGAGTAACTACCAGCGCTGAGAGCGCGGCTCCCAGTGCTGGTGCACTGGGTTTTTTCCCACCCCTGAGCGAGAAAGTTTTAGCGCTGTAAAGTGGCAGTGTACACAAGGCCTAAGTCTAATGTGAATTACCTGCTGTTTTGCAGAGAGGATGAATATATATAGCAGCTTTAGTCAAACATAATTATCATGTAAAAGGAGGTGTAGGACCTTCACATTCAGCGCATTTTAAGATGGGGAAAAAAGTTTTTTAAGAAACACAGGTAAAGAACACTAACTATTAAAGTAATCAATATTTTTACCACAGATAAAATTTAGGGTGCATACTGGCTGTCACAGCTATTAAATTCTTTCTACAGTACATTGAATGTCTGTTGCTTTAATTGGGAAAGATATTTTACTTCACTTCTCACTCTAAAAGCTGTTGTGAAATGTGGTTTGCACTATTGTAATAGTAACCAGTCTCTCAGTGGGGGTTGCATTTTAGTGGTGAAGTTTAAAGTGATCTCTTTACATACATATGGTCAGAGTTTCAAAACCTGGCCTCCCTCTTTTTGCCCATTATTTTCACATACAATAATTGCATCTTCAATTATTTGCAAGCATAATCTAGGTAATTTAGTACCTGATTGCGCCCACAAATCAGATGATTGAACATGCAAATGACATAAATTGAGAAAACAAATAATAGTGAGTGCAAAATTGCTTATGGAATTTTTTCACTTGCAAAACTCCCTGATCCAAATGGATGGACCAGATAAGACTGTGCTGAAAACTAGATCTGTGAGTTTTTCACAGAACTTTGATGCTTCCAAATGTTAATTAATAACTAGTTCTTCCAATGAATAATAAACTATTGCTTCATGTATAGCAATTAAGGTATCTCAGATGATTTCATCAAACAGTGTACAGTGATTGTGTAGATAAATGGGGAAGCTATTTGTCAGCTCAAGAGTACTTGGAGTCTTTATTCAAATAGAGGGAAAGTAAGCCTCGACCCTGTAGTTATCCTCTTTTAATAAAAAGTGCTTTGGGCTCTTTAACTTCCTCTAGCACAGAGGATGTGGAGAAAGATGGTGGTTTGACATCTTATCTAAAGGGCCGCTGTTCTAACAGTGCACCCTCCCCGTAACACACATCTTAGTACAGCAATTCAGTGTTAGCTTTAGGCATTGATCCCAATTCCTAGTGTGGACACATAAATCGTATTCTTTTGGCCCAGAGGAGAGACTTGGACTAGCTGAGTCACACTACCTATTATTTATTTATTTATTTATTTATTTGTACTGTAAGAGTAGTAATTACATTACAGCAAGGAGAGATTTCAGGGAAACTATGAGATTCTCCCATCTGTGGATCTTTGGAACATCTGGATGTAATGACTCTGAAACGGTATATCACCTTCTACCCCAAAACCCCCACAACCAACCAACTAATCTCGAGGCATAGTCTTTCTTATGACTTCTCAGTGCATGCAGGGAATGGGCAGTTGTCTCTGTACTTTAGGGTGCACAGATTATTCTCCCTGGTGTGCCAGCCCTTCTCTGTGGGCAGGTGTGGGGCTGTGGTGGAGCACAGCCCACCCTTTTCAGTAGTTCCTCCGTACCTCACACCTGAACCATATTTAACTAGCCCGTTTTAATTCAGTATAAAACAGTCATTTAACCAGCTCTACTTTCTAGGGTTTGAAAGCTATTTTTTAAATTGTTGTTATTATTTATTACTAAATTGGGGTTTTGTATGTATTTAGCACTTCTGAAAGATATCACAAAGGCAGCTATGAAGATTTGAAGTTCTTTATCCATACAACAGGTATTCCAGGGGCAGCAGCAGTGCAGACTTGCCCACACTGGTCCTGCCAGGGTACATCAGCCCTACCATGGGATATAGATTGCCCGCAGGGTCACTGTCCATTATACTTTGGCCTCTCTGTAGAAGCTATCAATAAAATGGCCAATTAGAGCGGATTGTGATTTTGGTTTAGGTGGTATGGATACGTGTCCTTTGGGAGCTGGACAGAAATCACTAAACCATAACCCACGAGCTGTTAGTTGGTAAACATTTTTGGTCATTGAGAAACTGGGCTGTATGTAATTGACCTAGAGGTAAAAGGTACTCTATCCAGCAGATGTTATAATAATAAATCATTGGCAATACCACTTTTGTCCCCGTCTCCAACTCAGTGTACTATGATGCTCCCTTTGCATACATCTGCCAGTTTGCCAGGCATGATATTCTTCACATTCAGATCCCTCCTAAAGACCTACTTCTTATGAGCATTCCAGAAGTGAATGCATAAAACAACAACACACCCATGTCACAGTACATGATTCTCTCTTCTGGGATCCTAATGCGACCTGTGTTCTCTGTGTCTTGTTTAGTTTGGAAACGATTTGGAGTAGGATTTTCTTTTTTGTTCCATTGCTGTGAAGACTGCTGAATACATTGTTGGTGCTTACCACATAATAAATAATAACAGAGGAGCCAGGTACGTCTTTATGTCTTTGCAGCAGATGAGGTATATGTCTGCCAGACATATAATGCTTGCTGCAGTATGTTTAACAACAGTGAGAAAGTTAATATTTTTATTTTGTTTTTAAGTTAATGACAGAATGTGACCATCTGTCTGCATTTTATAGGCTTTTCTATTTTTAAAAACTATTTTCTTTCTTTGAAAGGCGGGCTAGGTTGACTATTAAGAGAGCCTGTTTATTTTACTAGTAAAGTAGATCTAGTCAACACTGTGGTTCAGGTAAAGTGGATATTTTCCATATCCTTGCCTTTCAAAACTATCTTGGGGAAAATATCCATATAATGTCTAATAAAACTGAATATATGTCTGGAATGTAATGCACAGGGGTATTTCTATCTTTTTTACATACTGTCATAACATATGGGGTTAGTTTTACAATGCATGTGTTAGATAAATAGACATTGTGACAAAAACTGGATGCAAAGTGAACCTACTGTAATTGCATTAAGATGAGCAATTCATCCTGCCTAGTGGAAAACTAGAAAGGTTTAAGGTTTTTAATTTTTCTTTTAATGAATTTAACACTAGTGAAAGATGATAGACTGACAGGCTTGGAAACTGTAATCCTTTATCCAGAGTCCTATACCCACGTGATATAGGCACTGCAAGCTTCTTTACAGTGCTCTACCAGTATGTCTTCCCCATGACCTGGAAGTGGTGGATCTTCAGCCTTTATGTCCATACAACTTTTGGTGCCTATGCTGAGAACAACAAGAGTACTAAATAATTTGTGCTGTTCAGGCTTGAAAATCCCTCTTGCCACTGACAAGTAAAACTTTCCTTCTGGAACAATTTCCCAGGTCTTGCTGTAGAGGACCTCTGGCACTGCAGATTCCCTCTTTCTGTCAGCTGTTGTCCAAAACATGACCAAGTGGTTGGACCCTGGAGCATTGTTTCACCTTTTCATAGGTCCAGGGGAGGGAAGAGTTCCCTTAAATTGGGCTGCTGCCCATAGGTTGCCAGTTCAAATTCAGGGTTGAATTATTAGTGGGTAGGCACAGACTTGGGAGTCAGAGTACCTGGATTCTATTCTTGACTTCCTCTGACCAAAGGCCTTGTCTATATACAAACTTAAACTTATTTAGTTAAATCTCTACATTCCCATGTAGACACTTTTATTTCATTTGAGTGGCTTATTTTGGTTTAGCTTTAACCTCCTCAGAGTTGGTTTAAAGTAAAGTGAAATAAACCCGGTTTAATGCAAAATAAGTGTCCACATACATAGCCTTTTACACTATATTAACTAAATTGGTTTAAAATCACACCAGTGGAATTCAGCTTGTAGACAAACTCTTACTGTGTGATCCTGGGAAAGTCACTTAACCTCTCTTTGCCTCAATTTCCCCATTTATATAAAGGAGTAATGCATACAGTGAAGCCGCATCTTATACGGGGGTTAGGTTCTAAAGTCAGCGCGTAAGGCGAAAATCGTGTATAGTCAAAATTACCCTTGAAAATCCCTTAAATCACCCATAAAGCACAGTATACTGTACGTGGTTTTGTGTATACAACCCTGTACTGTAATATGTATAATGTATACAGTAATGTACAGTATATAATAAAGAGTACATATGCAAAATATAATTTTACAGTACTGTATTTTTAATTACAGGCGGCAATTACAGGGTAATTACAAGGGGTCATCAGGGCTTGATGTCGATCCAGGAAATGGAGGTGACAGAGAGCTTGGGTGACGGAGAGCGAGTTGTCGACGAAGTGGTTGGCTCTGGTTCAGCTCGAGAAGTTGATTGCGTAGGCTCATCTGCTGCTGGCTGTTTTTCCTTGAAAAACATGGTGATCGACAACTGTTGCTGTTGTCTCTTGAGCTGCTCAAACATTTCTTGATATGGTCTCAAATCGTCCGTGTGATTTTGAGGCTTCGTTCCATAGAGGGATCATATTCAGAAATTAAATCATTCAAGCGTTGCGCTGCTTGGAACACTTCAGCAAATTTATGAAGATTCCAACTTGCTGGCTCTTCCTGTTCATCGACATCATCTTCGTCTTCTGTAGACGATTTTATCAGTTTCTCTAACTCTTCGTTAGTCAGTGTTTCTTTATGGCTCTCAATTAATTCTTCAATTTCTTCTTCAAGGATGTTGACGAAGCCATCACCACCCACTTGCCTGGCCACCTGAACAATGCATTTCACTTCTTTGTCAATGGTCGGGAAACCCTTCAAATCGTTCACACATTCTTTCCATAGGTTTCGCCAACATGCATTGACTGTTTCAGGCTTGATTGCATCCATTGCCTGTTTAATATAAATGATGCAATCAGCAATGTTGAAGGACTTCCAACACTCCATCACATTAAGATTGGGATCAGCGTCCATAGTGCTACGTATCTGTGAGAACGTAAGCCTCGTGTACGTGGCCTTGAAACAGTGAATCACACCTTGGTCGAAAGGTTGGAGGATGGAGGTGGTATGCGGGGGGGGGGAGATGACTTCAACGTCGTTATGTGCAAACCGGAGTGCCGCAGGGTGGCCAGGAGCATTGTCTACAATCAGCAACACTTTAAAGTCAAATCCTTTCTCTTCGAGGTACCTCTTGACCTCCGGAATGAAACACTTGTGGAACCAATCCAGAAATAATGCTGCCGTCACCCAAGCCTTTTTATTTGATTGCCAGAACACAGGCAGGAGATTTTTATTCTTGCCTTTTAGGGCACAGGGATTTGCAGCCCTGTAGAGCAAGCCCGGCTTTATTAAATGCCCAGCCGCATTGCCACAAAACAACACAGTCACATGGTCTTTAGCTGCTTTGAAGCCAAGGGCTTGTCTTTCTGATTTCAAAATGTAAGTCCGGTTGGGCATTTTTTTCCAGAAGAGCCCAGTCTCATCAGCATTAAAAACTTGTTCCGGAAGATAGCCCTTTTCTTCTATGATTTTCTTTAATTGTTCGGGGTAGGCTTTTGCTGCCTCTTCATTGGCAGATGCAGCTTCACCAGTAGTCGGCATGTTTTTGAGGTTGAAGCAGTTCCTAAAACTGTTAAGCCAACCTTGGCTGGCTTTGAATTCCTTCTCATCAGAAGGCTGTCCCTCTTTGGCAGGAGGTTTGAACAGCACGTAGAGGCTAATAGCCTTTTCTTGCAATGTGTTGCCATCGATAGGCACACGTTTACAATTCATGTCTTCCAGCCATAAATTTAATGCCTTTTCAGTCTTCACTAAAGTCTTATCACACACCTGCCTCGTCACCTTAGCAGTTATTGGAGCACTTGATGCCACGGCTTGACGAATTTCTCTCTCTCGAATGTTGATGACACAGATGCTAGATTTGTTGCGTCCATATTTACGCACCACGTTGGAGACCGACATACCGTCTCTCAATAAATCCAACGCAGTCAATTTTTCCTCCAGCGTTGGAACAGATCGCTGTTTCTTCGGTTGAGCACCAGATGAAGTAGTTGGCTTGCGTTTAGGGGCCATGTTGTATGAAAAATAAGTATCTTTAAACACTAGAATCACACTCAGCGTGGCAAGATGCTCACACTATTAGAGGCACGTGGGAACTGAGACCGACTGAGGGAACAGCAGTTTCACATCTCCCATCTCACGCTCACTCCGCGGCATACGCTCATTGGGTGAATCGCCTGCACTATTTACAGGTATCTTTGTTGTTTTTCTTTTTTTTTTGCTGAGCGCGTATAGTTGAATTCACATAAGTTAAATGCGCGTATGATGCGACTCGCCTGTACTCTCCTACAGATGGAAAGTTCTATGAAAATGCAAAGCATTATTGTTATTTTTTCATGTATGAGGGTGACTAAGAACATAAGAACAGCCATACTGGGTCTTCGGACAGTGGCCAATGCCAGGTGCTCAGAGGGAATGAACAGAACAGGTAATCATCAAGTGATCCATGCCCTGTTGCCCATTTCCAGCTTCTAGCAAACAGAGGCTAGGGACACCATCCTTGCCCATCCTGGCTAATAGCCATTGATAGACTTATCCTCCATGAACTTGTCTAGTTGTTTTTTGAACCCTGTTATAGTCTTGGCCTTCACAACATCCTCTGACAGGGAGTTCCACAGATTGACTGTGCGTTGTGTGAAAAAATGCTTCCTTTTGTTTGTTTTAAACCTGCTGCCTATTAATTTCATTTGGTGACAGTTAGTTCTTGGGGTTTGGTGATTGGGCCCACTATATTTGTAAAAAGCCAACACATGCCAACAATCCCCACAGTTCCCACAGTTCTAAGTAAAGAGAAATGCTGCAATATCCCAGTTACTACTGCCTGATCCTTGGCATAAATACTGTCTTTTTAATGGTGGCCACCATATATGTAATGCATTTATATATCTAGATAGAGACTTTGGGGCTGGGTAGGAGAGGAAGTTGTCATTTATCATAAAGGTTTGATGGAGTGAAACATGTACACTAATTTGTTCTCAGTTTGTTGAATTCATTCTTTCCTATTTTACATGGGAAGCGTCTGGCACAGATGAAGAAGCCACCTGGTGATCTTGTTGCACCCAGGCAATAAAACTTCACCTCTTTCTCTCTCCTTAGGATTGGAATCTACACCTGCTGGCTGTGTGATGCAGTCAGCCTGCAGAATGTACTGCAAAGGGAGAGATGGAAACAAAATCTTTATTCTTAAGCTTTTAATTGAAAGCACATGCACATTTTTAATTCAGAAGTTTTCCCGCAGTGCTAAACTAACTAAAAGACCACTGACAAGAAGGCTAGGTATAACTGTGTGGTGTGTCATGCTCTATTTTGGCTTCCAGGACCATACCACCTCTATATTTTTACCCATCTCAGCTTTAAAAAAAAAAAAAAAGGATGCTGTTTTTTTCACATTGCTCACATCAGCTGAATTTGCTGATATATGTTGTGGGGATGACTATAATTTTTTATCCTGTCTGAAAACTCAAAGTGTCATAAACTTTACAGGTGTTGGGGTGTACTTAAAATGAACATTGCTCTGGATTTTCTTTGACATTAGTTTTGTGTTACAATAATGTGTACAGTTGTTACAGCTGTATTTCCATGTGAATGGCCTTTGGACTGCATTTATTAGATTTTGACCGTATAAAAATATTGAAATTAGGAGAGAGGAATTTAAATGCAATTAAATGGATACTTTCCACTTTTAAAAAAATCTCAGAATGAATTAATATGTCGATAAAATACATATTTATATTTGATTGAGTAACCCGATTCTGTAAAATACAAAATAAACATACGTTTATAACAATGAAGACAGTGAACACCAATACATTTTTAAGTAGTATTGAAATGCCAATCAGTTTAGTTTGATAATTTTTAAGGGTCCTTTGCCAAAAAACCAAAAACCAAACCATAGCAAAGCATAGCAATGTATTTGCAAGAGTTGAATTTCATTTGCAGATATGCATTCAAACCGCAGAAAAACACACTGTTTATCCCAACCTGGGTAAATAATCTTTAGTTTTCATCTGACTCTAAAGAATATAATCATCTTTTCCCCACCTCCATTTACCATACGAATGTCTTTCATGTTAGGCAGTTTTGTAAAGTAGTAAGCATCAGTTGTATCCATGGACATGCATACTGTCTTCCTCCAGGGGAAAAGAAAAGTTATTGAGTTCTGTCCATGCAGACTCTGGTGCAGCAATCCCAACAGATCTCTTCTATGTGGAAGAGGTTAACATCCTCTGAGGAGGAAAAGAATGTAGTCCTTTAACATACTTGCAGGAGAAGGATCAAGTGGGCCATATGTGGCTTGCTGAGTCAAACCACATGGTGCTTGTTTGGAAGGACTTCCTTGGAGTTGCAGAGAGAGGAGCATGCAACATGTACTCTGCTTCCAACCCCTTTCACAATTTAAACTTCCTTTTTGGTTCAAGTACCGCTCCTTATGTCCTCTCCCATTAATACAAATATATGGTTCAAGTTCCACTTCTTTGCTCCTCCCACTTTTTTTAGGTAACTATATGAATTTTAACTCGATAGTGTCTTTTTGAAAATATGTCTGACAGACAGATCTGTTCACATTTTTCATTT
Organism: Malaclemys terrapin pileata; assembly: GCF_027887155.1. Taxonomy (NCBI): domain Eukaryota; kingdom Metazoa; phylum Chordata; order Testudines; family Emydidae; genus Malaclemys; species Malaclemys terrapin. Next base: position 115,145,173 of record NC_071510.1, read on the forward strand.
GCCTGAGTATCTGACATGCTAGATTGTGGAAAGATTTTTAAATTGCTTTTAGTCTCTGGATAACATTATTTTACACACAGTTGCTTTGGATAACAAAGGGATAAGTATTGCTTATCTTTGGGTATGTCTACACTGCAGTGTAAGCCCAGTGTTTGAACTCAGGCTTAAGGCTGCCCCTCCTTCCGTCTACACTCAAATCGCACTAACCTGAGGCTCAGACCCAGGGTCCCAGGGCCTCACAGGCATGGAGAGTCTGAGCCTGCTTCAAGATGGGACCCAGGGTGCAAGTCCTGTTGCTTTTGCAGTTTAGACATAGCCCCACTGAACTTGTGTTCTGGGAGTTCGCCAAAAGTATTCCACAATCCTATGGGCCAACTTTCTTTGTGCTCTGAACAGTCAAGTTTGGTGGATACTCAAGTTTTTCCACACCGCACCACGAACAAAGGGCTAGAGCGGCCACATGTTGAAAGGACTCTAGGAAGTCTGGGATAGGGATGATTGGACTTGGGCCTGCATAATGCAGTGTAGACGCGGAAGCCTCAGGTTGGGATCCAGGGTTCAACAATTCCTGATCGGGGGTTACAAATAAGTGAAGACATTCAAGCCCTAGGTTAACAAACCCAGGTCTGCTAACTGGAGTTCTAGCAACACTAGCCTTACATTGCAGTGTCGACAGTGTAGTATCTTTGAGACCAACAAACAGTAATGAGTTAACAAAAACATTCTTCTAAGCAATTAAATTATTTAGCTGTTTTTGATTCGTTTGTTAGTTGTTTTAAAGACAGGAAGTTTTCTTGGTCTTTTGGATGTTTTTAATGTAACTTTTCTTTGGGTAAAAATATTGCTAAAACTTAATTTCAGAAAAACAATCTTTTTGAATTTGAACTTGTATAAGCCTTTTCTGTGTTCTCATATTCAAAGGGAAAAATAATTATATAATTAAAAATGGGAATTCAGCCACTAAACACCTTTTAAAGACTGAAGCATGTCAGGATATTTTACCTCGTCTGAAACAACTCAACACACTATTCTTGTAGTAAGCTCTTTATAGTTAAATGTTTACATAGGGAAGAGTGATGTTAATTTTCTTGTTAGGTTAACAGGTTTTTTAAAACTTGCTCTATTTTAGGTTTTGAAATAATTTGCCAAAGAGAAACATTTTAAGGCAAGTAGTGATTAGAACATACTTATTGAATTATACACGAAAGGGCTCACTTGAACTGGAAAAGTAGTATAGACTTACTAGGGAATTGTTGCCTGCAATTCTTGTGTATTTTACTTTGGGAAAAAATGCAAAAAAGCTCTTTTCATTGCACAGTATGAATTTCTGCACTTCATTAACCCTCATTCTTCCCCTCCTATCATCCCCAATAAGTGACCACATTGCTGATAAGTACCAGATGGGTATAGGATTTGAGAAACTTTGGAAAAAAGTGGATGGAATAGGGTATTGCGAACAATGATGTTACACTGTAATATATTCTTTAAAAGAATGTGAAAAGCTGTAAAACAGGGGGATGCATGAACCTATTCGTAACCATCGGGCAGTTCTAATTTACATGCCAACACGCATGAGTTTTATTTGACTATTACTCCACTATATATTAAGTGGTAGTTACCTTGGTAACACTTACATCATATGCCAGTGCTCTGATATAGTGCATGTTTAAAATACAGAAACACTTAATATAACTGAGCTTTTGTATGTTTTGCTGTACTGTATTGGGGGGAGGCAGAGAAAGTGTCTGTAAGCAGACATATTTTTTTCTACATTTTGTTGCTTATCATATACATTGTGCAGGGACACAGAAACAGGCAGATTTTCTCTTAATGTTTAATTTTCATTGTTGCATAGAAGAGGTCAGTGAGTGGATGTTTTATTTACACAAGGGAGAAGTTGTAGAGCAATTGAATTGTGTGATGATGTGGCAGTTCTCCATTCTAGCATCACTGAATTGCTTTGTAAGAAATACTGCAGACAGTGCTTAATTATATGCAGCTGAGCAGCAATCCACATCAGATCCAATATTGACTATAGGCCAAATTCTGTCCTAATTTACCCCTCTTGTAGCGCATCTATACATCAGTGGATGTACACAGGTGTAAACTGAGGGTAAAAGTTGGCTCTATATTGCCTATCCTGCCTTGGAAAAGGATTCTGCCATTACCTCTCCGATAATATTCACATTGATTTGGTTTAGGTTGGTGTATAAACTGCATCACTTTGGTCTAAGTTTATGACACTTTCTTGACTATAATATTTTATTAGATTGGTTACGCGGCACAACTGTGCAACTAAGATGAATGGGTACTATCAACTTTGGTGGCACAAAACAGCACCTCTCTTGATTGGCAAACTGAATGGAGTTCATCCTGGATGGGATTCCCTGAGTAATGGACTTTGTGTAGAACTCTAAGATCTAGATTCCCCAGCGTCCCTGCAGACCCTTTACAACACTTTTATGTTTTTTTTAAATGTCTTGTCAGTCTGGATTGTTTACATATAGATGAACGTTTTTGACAGTGGAAAGATTAGGCTCAAATTCTACTTTGTGAATGAAAACTGTATTCTGAAAAGTTAAAAATGAAGTGGAGAACATTACAGTCCTTGTTAGACCTATGTTAGTAAACTATCAGAAAGGTGGCGAATTTTCTTGAAATCTAGAGGGTGAAGGAGGATGGGTGGAATCATTAGTGGTTGGAGAAGGGAATGTGTCTAATAGGTGGAATCAGCTGTCATTGGATGTTGGATAGGGAAGTGGATGAAGATGTGAATATTGTGGATGCTTGATTTACCAGCCTCTACAAAATTCTGGAAGCTGGACATGGTATCTGATAATATGCAATGTTAGTTAACATATTTTTTTTAGTCTTCACAGTGGACTCAGTAGGTAGTTGTTTCTCATTCTGACTATAGTAAATTCAGCAGTTTCAACCCCAAGTATTTAAAAAATCATGAGTCACTCCCTCCCTCCCCCCAAAATCACAAGATTGGGTTAAAAATCATGAGATTTTAAAGATAATAACTTTGGAGGAGGTTTATTTCCTTCTCCTTTCTGAGCCTTTAGGTAACATTTGGGTCACATTTTTCACATTTTCTCCACAACTGTGAAAGCTGAGATTCTCACAATGCTGGGACTTGGGGCTTTAAGAAAAATACCAGATCCTGTGAGACTCATAAGGGAGTGAGCTACACTGTAAATGAGAAAGCTGTGGATCAATACTGCAAACAAATGATTAGCATTTAGTGATCACCAAACAGCAGTGTATGAATCTATCTGACCCTTCATGCCTAAAGTTGAAGGAAGCGGTAGGGAAGAAGTGAATGAAGATACAGAAGAAATGAAAACAGATAATTCTTCTGAAGTAAAAAGTAAACTTTGTCAAGAGTTGCTAAGTACAAAAAATTTAAAAGAATTTGTGCACATGCTTACCTAAAAAGTGTAGAAAAAATAGATTATTTTGGTTAAAAGTGCCAAATGAAAATTCATCTATTGAAGTAGAAGAGAAGAACATTGAGTTTGCTGATTTTGCAAGTGAGATGTTTTATTCCATCATCTCCATCATAAAAACATAGAAGCTGCGACATAATTTAAAACCCTATTCCTGACTGTCCATCAGTGGTTCAACATCAGATTCTTTGAAGAGAAGTGTTTTGTTTGTCTTTGATGCCCAAAAAATGAAAATGATCTATCTATGGTTATTCCATAAAAACAAATAAGAGGCAGATAATTGATCTCTGAAAGTTGCTAAGTAATACAAGTGAAGAAATAATGGGGGCAGAGAATAATTATAAAAAAAGAACTCAGAGAATCAACGCTAAGGACATTAACGCACGGGGGTTGGTTGAACATGAGAAATTACCTTGTAATAGCTACAAGCATTCTTACAAAGATATAGGTCAACATTTGAAAAGAAAGCCGCAGAATGTTGTGTAAAGGTTGGTAAAGATACCGTCTAACCATGGAGAAAAAATAATGGCAAAGAGTTCTTTGCCATTTACTCTGACAGAGGAAAGAAAAAGAAAAGATGATGTGCTTCTCAGGTGCAGTCACCCAAACTTCTGACTCGGTGTTCAAGAAATAATACAAACCTCTTGGAGAAAAGTTAAAGCTCTTGATGGAAGTTCAGAATTCTTCCTCAAACACTTTTAGGGTCATGGTTTGTTGTATGAATAAGGAGAATTAATGGCTCAGCTTCACAAATACATTTGGTGGAACTCAAGAAATTGTCTCTATATTTGCATATTCAGCTACCGTGAATATGCTGGAATTTACACTAAGCATGAGGACTTTAGATAAAAACATAGTGTGCATATTTTACACAACAGAGGGCTCTACAAAGAGGTGCTAAACTTCCGAAAAGTCATTGAAGGAGCTTTTGAAGGGACTTGGCAGATTATGGGCAGATGACACTGTTGTCACAGTCTCAGTGGAAATCTGGTTTAATAATATAATTAACAACAAAGAACTGAAACCACAGAAGGAGATAACTGAGAAACAATTCAGAGAATGTATGGAACGTCTTTTTTACTTAGTCAGTGTGATTTTACCAAATAAAAAGTTCATAAACTTAGCCCAGAACAGGAAGAAGAGGCTGAGGCCTAAATGATAGAATGGAATTCTGGGTTCTTTTCCAGCATTTAAAATGTAAGATTCAGATTTCTATCCCATATCTATGTATGGGAAAGTGATTATGCTGCAGTTTGTTGTCTCAAAATGGTAGAACACTGTGGAAATAAAATCACAGAAGACAAGACAGTTAAAGATCAACACTCCTATTTAACCATCTCAGCATTAATTAAGTGTGGTTTTGGCACATTCAGGTTGACTAGGTTGCAAGTTTGTAATAGATAAAATCCCAGATTCTCAAAGGTATTTAGGCCTCACTGCAATTAGCCAAACTGATTTAGGAGCCTAAATATCTAAAGGGACTTAGGCACATAAGAGCCAAATCCCATTGACTGAAAATGTGGGGTGGGAGGGTTCTGAAAAATGTAAATTTTTCATGTTAAGGAGAATCACACACTCCTCTCTCCTTGCTTTTTTTTCTGAAAAAAAAAAAAAAAAGTCATAATTACACATAATCTACTGCTCCATGATGTATAAGCACTCTACAACAGTTAGATTGTTCTCGCTCCATACATGTGTGCATAGTAGTGTATTTGGGGGTGCATCCACAAGGAGCTGAGCCTTCCTCCTTCATGGATCAAATCACCTGGAAAAGAGTAGGGAGGAAGTGTAGCTATGATCTTGTGCTCCTCGTCCTCACTGCCCTGCAAAGTGGGGTTGGTGCAGTACTGCAGGTAGCACTTCAAAACTTGCAAATTGAGTTCATAGTGTACAGTGTAAGAATGTGACAAAGGGCAAAACATGGTGAAAGATACTGACTTTCATTTCCTAATCCTAAAGGCTAGGCAGATCCATCAATCTTCCTAAAGGCTTTCACAAAAAAGAATGTGGAAAGAATCCTGAAAAATAATTTTACTGTGTTCTTTCTACATGAAGAAGGTGGTTTCCTCTAATTCTTATGTTTATTATCAAATGATCTTGTTATTGGTTTAAGTTGATACATGATATGCAAGAGTTTTATAATAAAGGTACAGTCATGTGTGTGTGTATAATATAATCATACACATATATATTTATGATTGTGTGTGTGTGTGTGCGCACATACTAATAATAGTTCAGCATTTTATGTCCTCAGCCTTCAGGCTTGTTTATCTGTACAAAGTCAGTTTGCCCCAGAAAAGGTCAGTGTTCCTCTTGCTGCCTTGCATCATATGGATTGAGACCACACCACTGTTCTACCTAAGGAGTGGCAAGCCAGAAGCTGTTTGGAAGAGGAGGTCACATATTATTGGGTTAGGTTACCTGGAGATCTACAGGAATTGCTAGAGAAAGTCCTATGGACTCGGAGTTCCATTACAGCTAAACACTGCTCTGAATTCCTCTTCCCCACCCTTCCCAGTTGCAATAATACTTTTCACAAAGGCTGCCTGGCTGCAGTGATAGGTCCTTATGTGTGGAAATACCTGTCATGCTGCTCAGAATAGAATTGTAAAATGCACTTGATCTCTAAATTATGCTTCTTCACCTGAAGAGCATAACATGTTGAGTTCCTATCCCGGTCTCCACCATTGGCCTGGCCACAGGATCCTCGGTGCCACATGGCAGCACTATCACATAAGTGGTGTGGAGATTCTTACGCAACTACATGACAAGAAAGAATACTACAGTGCAGTCACCTTTCCCCTCCATGCAGTCCCTCCTGACATTTCTTTGAACCTTTAGACCCTTTTGCTTACTGTGCTGGGGAACATATGGCCCCCAGTCACTATATATCACGTAGGTTTGTGATCGTAGAACAGAATTGCAGCTGTGCAAGCACTAGAATACTCCAACGTGGATTCAACTCTGGAGAATTTGGCAATAGTTCAGAAAAGGAGCTTAATCTGGTTTCATCTAAAACTGTTTTTCTTTGTTCTAAAACATCCCCCATGATCTCGTCGTGTTTGATATCTGATCACAATGTAATAGGGAATGATGAAAAACAGAATACATGGGAAGTCCGGTAAAGTGCCTTTTTGCAGATATTTTTCCCTAACCTGTGGTGGGGTGATGGTGGGGGAACACCCCCTCCTGACCCCAACTCCCAGATTACAACATTCAAGGTCATTTTCCTTTCATCTGAATTAATTATATATTAATAAACAGCTGCACTCATCCTATTCTAATCTCACTTGTATCTGTAATTAAGGGTAAATATAATAGTTTCAGAAATCTACTTCCCACCCATTAGATTTTTAAAAAATGATTAAAGTGAAACAATTATTCGGTTGCAAAAAATCATTTTGGTTTGAAAAACAAAGTTTCAGCTGTATGATGGAAGCAGTCCAATTTTTTTAAACTACCACTCAGGTATTAATCCGTTTTGATCAATACAATTTTTTTCTTTAAAAAAAAACTCAATTTGTGGTTTCATTTTCTGGATTAAGTGAAGGTTCCCTGGCTAAAATTAAAAGAAGACAGGGCTGAGGGTATGTTAGAAACACAGACCGAGTTCCAGGTAACAAACAAATAAACAAAAAATCCAAATTGACAAAACTACTGGATGTCTGAATCTGGTAATGGATCTTGCTGTGTTGAGATTACTTTTCTTCTGTAATTTTTTTTTAACTCAAACTTTGAAATCTGACTGGAAACTTCAGTGTTACATTCTTTGTTTTTGATAATACAGCATACACTACAAACTGTGCAGTTCTGAAGGGCGGCAGGGGTGCGGGGGAGGGATTTGCACAGAGTATGCTAAATTGCAAGAATATGTCTGTAAGATTTATACAGTTTAGCTCAAAGATATGCAGCATCTTGTTTCCTGTGTTTCCTGGGTAGTATGCTGGTGGGACACAAAGATAACATCAGAACATTAGCTTGCACTAAATGGAAAACATGCAACCATTTTAACCCTGTCGAAAGTCAGGAGAGGAGTTTGACAGATGTAACACTTAACTTGCAAGTCCATCATTTCTTAATGGCAAATATGAATTTTGAATGCCTAATAATTCGTACAATTATGGGCAAATATGGACAAAGAGCCTTAAATGGTATATAATCTGGGGCTTCATGGTTTGTAAATGTTTTCTCGTTCTTTTTGTTGCAGGCCATTAATAATGTAACATGTAGGCTGAACAATAATAAATGCCCATTGTTCTATTTACCTGCATCTCAGAATAAATACATATATATTTTTATCTTATTTTTCCACAGTGGAATGTTTAGGGAGGCCTCCTTAACTGCACAAAAATGCATGTTTGTGTTGCTTTGAAGAATGACTTTGTTGTCCCAGTGAAAAACAAAGGTTTTAAAAAAAAGAAGAAATTAGTCTATGTGACGATGATGAAAGTTCATTAAGAGACAGCAATGCTTTTTCAGGAAAGACTGATCTTTATTATAGATAAGAAGCTGCTTACAACATCCTACTTTACATGAAAATTATTGATGGTAAAATATATAGTAGTAATTGTGACCATGCTGTACATGCAAAGGTAATGCACATTCATATACCAACAATATACACATTGACTCCTTGAATGAACAAACCCTACAAGCAACTAAGGCGGTATCATAATGTTGGAAGTCCTTTCTTGCAGTTTTCCTGAAACTTTTGTATATTTCTGTTCATACGTGTCCAGAGTACTAGAATGCTGCTTTATATATAATCCACATATTATTATCTACCTTTGTAGATTTATGTCATCAAGCATTTGGTACCAAGGAATTATTAATCATTATAAAAAGACGACTAGTGGCAAAGAGAAGTAACCAATAGCTAAACAAAAAAAAATCATGGGATGCTTTTAAGATTCTTATCACTGCTTATTTCCAATATAGTTGTCTTAAGCTTTCTGTCTGTAGATATCTCACAACCTTTCCAGGTCTTTTAATGAAGAAAACAAAACATATAATGTGTGCAAATTATTTTAGATTAACAAAGATTCATTTTATTTGTACAAAAATTCAAACTCCATGTTTATGTATATTCTTTTAAAAAAAAATCCAATTACATCAAGTAGGATGTATGTAGAAAGCTCTAAGGCTGGTTGTGAGTTAAATCTTTCAGACCACTAGACACATGGATAATCCATGTACAGATTAGCTGGTCTGTCTTTATGTGAAAAATGTATGTATGATAAAAAATACATGGTTGAGTAGGATTTTTGTGGCTAGCGGTCTTTCATTCCAGAATGAATTATTCAGTAAAAGACATTCAATAAAATTATGTTTGTTTCAATAGTATACTCAGAATGAGTTGATAACTTTTTCATTCAGTTTTGTATGTGTTTCTTTGCCATTATTCGACTCACTTGCAAACATTTTTGTCAGTGCAGGTGTGTATTAAAAAGAGCATAGTCACCACAGGTGTATATTAAATAATTGCTAAATGTAAAGATATTAGCCACAAGAAAGTTGAGACTAACATTCTCACAATTTAAAAACCTGTGTAAATTACATCCTTTTGGAATTTCTATAAAGCCAAATGCTAGACAGCACATTATGTAAAAAGCCCTAAAATAGAATCAATCAAGGATTACTTGTTGATAACCCACTAGTTATTTACACATTGCTCATCTGGAATAAAAGTAAGATAGTTTTATAGAATCAAAAGTTATCTTTGAATGTTTCTAGAAGTATAGTTAGCGAATAAGGATGTTTTAATTTCTGATTTTCCAGTTCATGGGTCATATTTGACCAACTGCTTTCATTAGAAGACATGCCACTTTGTTGAGCTATTTAGGAATCAAAAAGACTGTCTTAATTTAAAACAAGGAGCCTTTGTTTTAGTTGGTGACTGCCTTGTGAAATTTTTCAGTTCTCAGCGGGTTAACCAGGGAACAGGGGCAGAGTCATAATTGGCCTATTTAGAGTATTTTGCATGTGAATAGTGTGTTAGTGAAGCATTACTAAGTCTGTTGTGAGTGACATGGTGATTAGAATTTAGATTAGGGAAAACACATTCTGTACTTTATCAAGTACAGTAATTAGTTCAGTCAGTAAAAGTTGATTACAAGTAACGATAAAGTTAGATTTTTGGTACTTAATTTTAAAATTTCTTTATTAAATGGTAAATTTGTTCTTAATATAAATGGTAGTATCTACACCTGTTTTATTGCATATCAGAATAATTAAAAGAACAATGTGTTCAATGCAGAGTATAATCAGGGGATTTATATATTATGGGTAAGTTTCAATGTAGTTTATAGCAAATAGAATCTTACTCTTAGAAAATTGTTCTTCTTTCATACTCTCTTACAGACTAAAATTTGTCTTTTATTGTGGTCAGATACTGTTTCCTGCTATTTCATAGAAACTAGAGTCCTTTCTTGACTGAGTAAATCTTGCATTTGTGGATGTGCATCTTGTTAGTTATAATACAAACATAAACTAGATATACTTAAAGTCCTTTGCTGCTGCTGCTGCTACTGCTCTCCAATAGCCTTAGATATTTTGGGGTTATTTTTTCCCAATAACTTGCTAAATTAGCCAGGTTATTTTTAGCAATGTGTAATTTTATTTTTACATCTTAATCAAATATTGTGTACTTGGGGTGTATATTTTGTATGGTATCTGCTTTGTATATTTCATGCACAGACAGAAAGTCTTTGCTATATGCAGATAGTCAATGTAGCTATTTTAATACACACTGAACCATAATATTAGCAACAGGATAAAGGTTTTTTGTTACCAAAAATATGTTTACAGACATATTTTGTCTGCTGTGAAGAAAATGAATTGTACTCAAATATATTTCCTCAATGTAGCTTCAAAAGTTTGTGCTAAACGATGATCGTATTTGCATAAAAAGGTGTAAGTCTACTTCAAATGTAAGTAATTCTAGGGTTTTTTTGTTTTTTTTTTTTAAGAATTTATTCTATAAAGCATCCGTAGCAAAGGGAAAGACCCTAAACTGGAAATGTTTAGTACTGTGTACTTTTAAATCTCGGAGGCTCTTAAATAGTATTTCAGTTTGCTTCATGCAGGTTTTTTTACATTGTTATTTTAAGCAATAAGAAATGGCTAATGGCCGGGAAAGTTAGATTTCACAATATCTATTTTTAAAATCTTTTAGCAAAGTCTCCTTGGAGGTGACATGGATATTGGCAACCCAGGAGCTCTCTCACCCACCAAACCTGGCTCTCAGTACTATCAGTATTCTAGCAATAACCCCCGAAGGAGGCCTCTTCACAGTACTTCTATGGGTGAGTTACTTTGTCTTGCTTTTTTTCCCCCATTAAAAAATAATTATTGAAGTTTCATTTTATTTAATAACATTTTATAGTAAAAGCAATAATCTAACTGAAAACAACAGAGCATGCTTGTACTTCCAGCTGGCAATACAAACGGGATTTTTTTAATGTTAGCTGATTCTTTGCTTTCCCTTGGTTGCACACAAACGGGTCCTTTTTAAAACAAAACTATCTAAGGAGGGAACAAATTATCTAACACTCCAAATCTACACATTCACTCTTTCCCGGCAACTTACCATCAAACTTCCTGATATCAGTAAGTAGCAATGGTGTCCATTTTATTTTACCAAAATGCTAGAAGTCTAGACTAAAACTGTAAGAAGCATAATCAGGTAGCTTGTTGTTCAGCAAATTTCAGAGAAAACATGTCTTACAATGGCATTTTATCTTTTTTTTCAGAAGTACAAACAAAGAAAGTTCGAAAAGTTCCTCCAGGTTTACCATCATCAGTAAGTACTGCTTGTCTGCCAAGCTTGTTTATGTTTTCTTTTGCTTTGTTTGATCAAAAGTGGTTATAAATGAATCCAATTCCAAGCTCATAGAGAATTTATCAATAAAAACTGTAGACAAGGTAAGGATAGTCTAAAAATCTTGTCACTTGACCAAACTTTGAAGTGATTAATTACACGATGAGGACAAATGTGTCTTGGTCATGTTGATTTTCATCAGGGGAAACTCCAAAGAGAGCTCTGGAAAGATGCCTGAAGTTTGGGTAGTTACCTGTACGTGGCTCTGGATAGAATGAGCATTAGTTTCACGTGTTGGTTAACTTCTTTGTCAGTATTATGATGATTTATGGATTTGCATTTTAAAAGAGATTTGTGGAAAGGATTTATGAGAAATTTACATGGGTCTCAGCCCAGAATACAGGGAGAACATCTTTATTTTCTACTGTGGTACCTGAATTAGAGTTATAAAAGTAACTGCATCAGTAGCTGTCTGCATGTGTGATACCAGGTGTCAACCAGTGGAATCCAGCTGTTGCCAAAGGTGTTATGGGTTATTTAATAAATAAAGATATAGTCAATAATTACTCAGATACTCACTCTTCCCCCGCACCAAATATTATATAGACTTGTAATGAATATCCTTGATTAATTTTTTTGTGGGAATATGGATACTATCTCAGCTAAACAGGTACATTTTTTTCAATGCTTACCTTGAAATCTATATTACAGGCAGTTAAAAGCTGAAAAGTCTCTTCAGCTGTATATAATCATTTCTTATGTGATCCAAATAACTTTTCATTTGATTTTTCTCATCTGCCAACATTTGATAGATTCTTCTTTTTCTTCTTTTATTTTTACTGAAAAAAGCTTAACAAATGTATATTACATCTTTTAAAAGTATTTATCTCAGTGTAATGTACTGTAAATTTATAATAGCCTTAATAGAGACGATAAAGTATTACAATCAGTATAGCTTCTAAGTTTTAGTATGGCTAAGAATTATATTTTTCTCTGCACCTTCCCATTAGTTTTGTTTGTGCTGCACTATTACATATGTGGATGCAGCATTACATCTGTGCTAAAAATATATTGGATAGATTTTCAAATCAATAGCTGTAAACAAAAAAATCGTATTCTGAAAAACGGACAACTTTTTTCACATCATAACCATATTTCCATTATCTATAAATGTGAGTATTAGGAAGTGTTAAGTGGTAATCAGTATAGCCGAATATATGAACAAATTAACATGTTAATCTGAGATGGATTTTTTGTTTTTATTGTAAATCCAATTAAAATTGAAGTTTACAAACTAACGTGTTTTAAAGAGGCTCATTTACTCCTGTGAATGTGAGAAACTGTAGTCTCATTACTACTAATCGTAGAACAAATAAAATTGAAATCTGAAAGGGAAAGACTATGAATATCACCATTTAAATATGAGAGGCGAGGTGGCTGAAGTAATATCTTTCATTGGACCCACTTCTGTTGGTGAGAGAGACAAGCTTAGAAGAGCTCTGTATAAATCTGAAAGCTTGTCTCTCTCACCAACAGAAGTGGGTCCAATAAAAGATATTACCTCACCCACCATGTCTCTCCAATATCCTGGGACCAACATGGCTACAATTGGAACAATTAATTTAAATGTTCCAATTATTGTCTTGTTTGTGATATTGGACTTATATGAATATGTGTCATTTTATTGTTGAAATATGGAAATTGTGAAAACAAAAGTTGCTAGTGATAGACATTTTTTACTAAAAAGTCACTATACCTATTTTTAAAGTTTACTTAGCTATGTATTTTTACTGGCCCTTTACAGAAATATATCCCCTCCAAAGCTTTTGATGAGTGTTTTTATGCTTGAAGTTAGCCGTGGATTTAATTTAGATGAAACTTTAGCTTTTAATAGCTTATATGACAACCTCAAATGATATATTCCCCACAGCTGTTTACATTTTGAAGCAAGCCAGTACATAATATGGATAATATTAAATACAGTAGAATGTATCTTTGAATGTTCTGGAATGGCAGAATAGCTTTGTGCTGTGAAAGCCACATACTTGCCGTAAGGCACAAATGCTTAAAGATGCAGTGCTGTATCTTATATTTAAAATTAACGATTAGCTTTTTCCAGGATTCAGAATTTTGCATATTTCTTTCTGATACACAGTATATTTGTGTGCTATAATGTCTGTTTTCTACTTGCTTAATCATTGTCATACAAAAATTTTCCATAATTTCTTATGAATTAAAAATATTTCCCTGTAGACAGCTGACCACTTCAGGACAATTACAGATACTGTTGTATTCTTGTCATAAGGAGAGAGTTTTATTATGATGTTGTCTGCAGTCTAGTCTCACTGTGGAGATAAGGTTGGTAGGTGTTTCTATTAGAAACCTCTACAGTCAGGGGCTTAAAACTCTGCAGTGAAAGTTTGCTTTGGGCAGATTCTGAACTCACAAGAACCAGAAGTATTTGACTTTTTTGCACAATGGTATCAAACCTCTTCCTCCTTTAAACATTTTTTTTTTAAAATTATTTTACATTATTGAAATACTTAACCTTTTAAACGCTGGTTGTTGTTGTTTTTTTTAAATAATATTTCTAGGCCAAATAATTTTTAAGGTGGACTATACCCCTTAAGTTTGTGAAATTTGAAATGGTGTTTACTAGGTGTACAGTAAACAAAACAAAACCCGCAACCCCTCCCTCCCCCACTCCTTTCCCCCCCAAATACTTTAATTGTACAAAGTGTTACCTAATCAGAATACGTGATAAATTAAATCTAAATATTTAGTGACAAGAATAACAAAGATTCTTAGAGATACATAACATAAATATGTTTGTTTAAATATAACTTTGGCTTTGTGCTATCCATTAATATATATCGTGAGAAATCATTTGCAAACTTTATAGATTTAATCCAAGCCATTGTCATCTCTAAAAGAATAATGCATCTTTTAAAAGGATCAGAGTATATGTATGTGATACACCTTGCAACATTAGCCTAGACGGGACTATGTTGTTGGATAAACAATATGCATTTGTAAATTGAGTAAATAGATTACATTGCATTTAGCTGAGAGGATGAAAATATTATTGTCTTTCTATTAAAATACTTGTATTTAATTGGTCTCAGTTTTATTTATACGATGGGTTGCAAAGGATTTTGAGGAGCAGTTTCAGCTGGTTGAATATATAAAATGCTCTTATACAAAATTTCTGCTATCGGTTGTAACAAATACGTTGTCTCTTGCTTTTACTGAAAATGATGGTTGATTTTGAAAGCAAAGGCAATTAAACTGTAAAAATAATCAGAGTTCAAATAATATTAGATTCTGAGTTAAACACAACGTCAGGAAGTTCAGAGTTAAGGCTGAAATGTCATCTTTAAAAATTCACCCTATTGTGACAAGGTGCATTCCAAACAGTGCATGATCTGCCTTGTCTTTATTCAGAAACACTGCAGTGGCTGTGGGAGAAAGAAAACATAAGTCTGGCCTCTATAGCTAGCCCCAGTCTGGCAGAATGAATGAATGAATGAATGACACTTTTCATCTTATGATCTCAAAGCACTTTATCAGCACTGTGTAGCGGAGCCCGTATTCCCATTGGGGGCTGTACATACGATTTGTTGCAAGAAGAGTACAAACTTGTAACTTGGAGTGGAATAACATTTTTGAACCCTAAAAAAACAGATTTAAATAAGTATACAAGTCCCAGAATGTTGTTTCATACTAACACACTCTATACTTACCGAATATTATGTTACCTAATCAATCTTCCAAGGTAAATCGGTATGCTATTTCACATAGCATGTACAAAATATCTTTCCCTGACACATTCATGTTGCCCTTTGTAAAGAATATCTCCTGTTTTCATGGTTTCAGGAATTCATGCCAACTTTAAGTTTCAAGTCTGGATTTGTTTTCCACATCGTCAATTTGACCTAGCTTTCAGAGCATCGTATTGGCAGTTAGGAGATCTAGATTCTGTTCCTCACTCTGCTTGGCTTGTGGTGTTAATTTGAGCATGTCACAAACTCTTTGTGCCTCAGTTCCCCATATGTAAATAGTGTGACAGTCCTTCCTTTAACTATCTAGATCAGGGGTCGGCAACCTTTCAGAAGTGGTGTGCCGAGTCTTCATTTATTCACTCTAATGTAAGGTTTTGCGTGCCAGTAATACATTTTAACGTTTTTAGAAGGTCTCTTTCTGTAAGTCCATAATATATAACTAAACTATTGTTGTATGTAAAGTAAATAAGGTTTTTAAAATGTTTAAGAAGCTTCATTTAAAATTAAATTAAAATGCAGAGCCCCCGGACCGGTGGCCAGGACCCGGGCAGTGTGAGTGCCATTGAAAATCAGCTCGCGTGCCGTCTTTGGCGCGCGTGCCATAGGTTACCTACCCCTGATCTAGATTATAATCTCTTGGGGCAAGGAGTCTCTCTTACTATGTGCTTGTACAATGCCTAGCATAAAGGGACCCAGATCTCTGGGTGTGTAGGTTGTATCATAATAAAAATAATTACAGTATCTGCCTTTGTAAAGTGCTTTGCAAACCTTTGATGAAATCTGCTATAGAAGTTTATTAGCTAGCACATTCCAGTCCAAAATATTCCTGATTCTTCTGTATTTTTATCTCCTTATCTTCAGTTTCCTTCCTCTGTAACCTGAAGCTTTTATCCATTTTAATGGCAGTTTAATCACATCTGACCTTTTACTAATAGATGTACCTAGTGCTCATGAAGTATATCTGATATTGCTTACTCCTCTTATCTTGACCACTGGAAAATTGAGAGCAAAACACAATGGGCCATACTGTTCCCTCCATATCCATGAGTGAAGAGGATGAAATCTGGCATATGCCTTCATAGGTAGGATGGACACAAAAGTGAGGAATGGTTTCTTTTCTTACTCTATGCCTTCTACCCTGAGGGTCCAGGAGGAGAAGATGTAAGGCTGGCTACACTAGCCTTTCACTACCTAGAGAGTCCCCTAATCCTTAAATTGCCAGCTCATTCAACTTTGATCTTCTTTTGCACACACTGAGAGCCACAACTTTGCCCATGGAGTCTGGGAGTGAAAAGATCAATTGTTAATTCACCTCTTGAGATGCAATTTTGCAACAAAAGCTGTTTGTCTGAAATGAGTATTTTATTATGCTTATTAATTTATTTTATAATACATACAGTGTAGAGCACTTCCAGTGTCTTCTGTGCTATTGAAAGGAAGATACATTCTCTGCCTCAGTGAATTTATGATCTAAACTGGACACAGACAAAATAGTTATGGCACATAATACACCAGATGAAAGTTCAGTCTCTTAGCCCTGTGGGCATGTTGGGGAAAATCATTCTTGAAAGTCTTTGTGAAAGAAATGTGCTTTAAAAGGCGATGTGAATGGAGCATGGTCATATGGAAGAAGGGAAACAATGGCATTCCAAGCTTAGGATGTGGAATGAAAGAAGATGTGAAAATGAGACTAGAAGGAAAGAAAGAGCAGTTAGAAGGGATATTTGGGAGGAGCCTACTGGATGAGTAGTATGCAGAAATAAAGAACAAAGATATATGCAGAGTGGTTAATTGAGTAAGGCCTTAAGGCTCAGGTTAGAGTTTAAGGTTTAAGCAGATTTGAGGTTTCATAAGTTTAAGTGACATCCACCACAATGACTTTGTACCCGAGAACTAAAAGTCTATGCAGGTATTAATTGCCCAAACCTACTAGCTATTGCAACAGCTGCTAGGAACAGAGTAAAAAAGTTGAGGATAACTTTAAAAGGACAAAGAAGTCATCTCTTGGTAGGGGGTTTAGGATGCAAGTAGCCTATGCACGTGGCATAGTGTTTCACTTGGTTTGATTGTGAACTGAGTGGGTGAGATATTTTAAATAAGCCTATTGGGATGGATAGTCAGGAGTGCAACCTACCTTAATTTCAGTCCTGCAGAAATGTGAGGGGTGATTGGGACTGAAGAGGGAGAAGCTCAGAAGAAGAGAAATCATGGCATTCCCTCCAATCACTCACATGCTCTAGTGAGGCTCTTTGCTCCTGAGAATGAAACCAGGTCAATATTTCAAACAATGGCTGCTTGTAAGTTTTCCAAGTCTTAAGTTATCTTTCTCTGTAATAAAGCTTTCCAGTAGCATGAACAAGCCTACTTGATATCTTTAGTAATCTGATTTTCTCTGTTCTGTGTGGTGTGATTTTAGTCTTGTAAATCGTGTTATTAAATGCAGTAATTATTGTATAATTCAGTAGTTCTCAACTGTCTCCATGCTGGGATCCCCTTTTCGTCACCAGAACTGTGACGTTTGGGGGATCGCCCAGGCCAGTGAGGGCTTCTATCACCACTTGCTCTGTAACCGAGGGGAGCCTAAATGTCTCAGATCCCTGCTATGTCTCAGATCCCTGAAACTAGTACTCAGCCCACAATCACAGGGTCTTACCCTGGCTTCTGCCAGCCTAATTATACCTTGGCAGGCGACATCAACAGCCCTTCCAGTCCTGCGTCTCCTGGCTGGAGCCTGGGCTTTAGGATCTTGTAGGATGGGAGATCTGAGCCCGGATGTCTACCCAGAAATGAAAGAGCCCCGCAGCTCGAGCCCTGTGAACTGAAGTCGGCTGGCATGGGCCAGCCGCGGTTTTTTCTTTGCTTGTAGACACAGCCTAAATTAGATATCATCCACTTTCTAATACAAGTTACCTGTTGCCTTTGCACATTTCCTCAACATATCCCCTAAGTGAACGGGGGATCCAGTGTTTCACAGACAGCCTCCTACCTAGAGGTTGGCCCTCAGTTTCTGGTTGCCTTTCACTTCAAACCCCTTCCATTTTAAAAGGGTTCGCAGTTTGTTTTTTCTTCAGTCATTATAGATATTCAAAGTGGGGAAATCCCTAATTGTCTCAATGTCTTCCTGTTAATTCTAATGGCCCATCAGTTGTCTCTTCCTGGGTTGTACCAAGCTAGGTGCTTGGAGCTAGTCTCATCTGGTTGGGGAGGCAGCCCCTGACTGTTCACCACCCTGCTGTAAGGTGAAGGTGAAATTGCACCACCGATTATGAGCACCGATTATGTATCAGTTTTCTCTCTATATCCAAATACATAAAGTCATAACCACAGTCTATAGTCATCTCATCATGGCCATCAAGTTCAGAACATTACACGCATTCATAAAATACCTTACTCAATATACTTTTATAATACAATAATGCAGTATGCAATTAGTTGCTTTGACTACTCATTTTGGGGGTTTAAGCCTGCTGAGTTCTCCCCTTGGAGTGTCTGGCTCTTGACTATCACAAGGACCATCCCAGGATCCTTTGGCCATCTGGCTAGCGCTTCCTTCTCACTTAGTAACATAGGAAGAGCAGAGAGGTTGCAACCAGTTGATACCTATTTTTGACCTCCCTAGGAGGAGATGCAATCCCCCAGGTTGAGAAATCTATGTTCTATGCTGTCCCTGGACAGAAGCGTTCAAAGTAAGCCAATGTTGATCAGTGGAGCATTCAGCAAAGGCAGAATCACTTTCAGCAAGGAAAATCCTGGAGTCTTTTCTGAGTTCTAACAAGTTATTTAAAACTTTGCCTCATTCAAGCCAACAAATTTCATTATGGAACAGGAGCTGCTGATGTTGAGTACCCATTTCTTCCAATAAGATAGCAAAGAGGCTTTAATAGAGTTTGCAACTTTAGCATTCTCATTAGGTACCTTCACTGGCATTGTCTTTGCCACCAAAGCTTCTTGGTCCAAATGGCTTGGAGTGCAATTCTAGTCACAAAGCCACTGTGTTTTGCTGTCATAGCTTGGGCTCCATCAATGAAAATACCAGTAAAGCAAAGCAAAGCCAATCCAGATGCGAAAACTGATTTTTAAAAGCTTCAGATTATTTTTTTCCTGTCGTGTTAACTTGGCATTTCCTGTCAGTGATAGAATCTCTTGTATGGCCCACTCATCCCAGACAAATATTAAAAATAGGGCAGAAGAAGACACATCTATGATGTCATCCAGTTGTATTGAGAAGTATTGGCTTCTCTGTTCCTGAGCACCTGTAACTGTGTAATGAATTCATCAGCTGACTGCATCTTTGGTGAAGGAATCTGCTTTCACTTCTCTGTAGATCAGTCAAGCAGATCCCAATATCCAAAATGCAGGGTGCGTTTAGTGTTTCCCTAATTATTTCAGGGATACCAGTAGTGTGATGCTTGAAGAGCTTTCATTTATGGAACTGCCACTTAATAAAAGTTTTATAATTTTGTATACCCGTAAATTTTCAGATTAAAAATTCAGTGGGTTTCTTTAGTAAAGATGGATGTTTGGTCTCCAAATGAGTCAATGGGCCTTCCTTTAAATGTCTGTAAGCATGCACCAGAATCTTTTGCTAGCTACTGCAACTACTACTTTGAAGTACTAGGGTAGCTGTCTTGGTCTGAGTCCATCAGAGAGGGAAGTCAGCCTGCGATCCATAGAAGAGGGAAGATAAGGAGGATGGCTGCAATGGCACTGCTGTCTGTCCATGGAACAGTGCAAGGAGCAGGCACTGTAATCCAGGTAACTTCCCCTTGAGGGGCAAACTGGACACCCAAAAAAGTCAGCTGGTTTCAGCCAAGCTGGGCCAATATATTGGGTGCCTGGCTGCAATAAAACTGCAAAATGAAAAAATTCCAAATGCCATGTTTGCAGGAGCATAGAGTCCACAGGGCCTTCGCTGAGATGAATGGGACCAGTTCGTACCTCTTAAATTTATTCTTGCAGACTCTTGGCAGATTCAGTCAGGCATCACTGCATAGATTGATTCTTGGTTCATGTTTTCAAGGGTATTTTCATCACCATAAGGACTTTTTTTTTTTAAATAAAAGTTATAAAAGTAGAGAAAAAGAGAGGAGGGGTTGTAGTCTGCCAAGTGGTCATGACAACTGGGTCAGCACCCCATTGTGCTAAACACTGCACAACACATGGTAAGAGACACTCCTTGACCTGAAGAGTTTATGCCAAAATAAATATATGGAGATATACCCATCTCATAGAACTGGAAGGGACCTTGAATCCAGACCCCTGCCTTCACTAGCAGGAACAAGTACTGATTTTGCCCCAGATCCCTAGGTGGTCCCCTCAATGGATTGAACTCACAATGCTGGGTTTAGTAGGCCAATGGTCAAACCACTGAGCTATCCCTTGCTCCCCCCCAGAGTAGGGGAAAACAAATATTAGCTCACTTCTATTGATGCAGAAAAAAGGCATAGAGAAATTAGGTGACTTGCCCAAAATCTGTGGTAGAGCCAGGAGTTGAAACCAGATTTCTTGCATTCCACTCTTAACCACAAGACCATCCCTCCTCTTTATTCATCATATTTAAGGGTGTCCCTATTCGTAGTGGAGGCATATTTCTTACATGATGTTGAGTATGCTTACACGCATAACAGCTTTGACCTCATTATCTGCGCAGAGAAGTGAATGTATGACTCAGTCCCAGAGCCCTGGGAAACCTCTATTTTATTCCAAACCTAAGATAATGAAAATGCTCCTGTGATGCCACCTGGAGTTTCCCTAAAGCTTAGGTCTGGTTGTGTGGGTTTCCTATGGGAAGGACATGTTAATGGATGGGAGAGAGAGGTCTGTGATAACTTGGCTGAGGAGACCTGGGGAACAGAGAACTAGGAGGGATTCAGTTTATGCTTTCCCTGTATATTTTAATGTATGCTAATGTTAAACATTAGAGGAGGACTAAGCTATTTTTTAAAAGCCAGCCTTATGAATTGTCCTAAACCCTAGCTTCAAATATCCAATTTAACCAAATGGGAGTTTTTCAAATCAATTTGGATAAGTGTGTTTCCTATCTGTTCAAATGCTTCTGCTGCTGCCAATGGTCCGCCCACTATAAAATCTAACTCACAAAATTAACATTATGGTGGGATCTCAGCATCATCACTGCTGGCAGCATCTTCTGGGCTGAATGCCATCTTCAAATGTCATGCATCCTAGGGCTTCCCTGGGGTTAGAAGTGTGCAGTGTGTTCTGGGTTATCACTGACCCCGGGAAGCCCTGAAATACTTGAGTTGAAAATGGCAGCAGGCCGAGCAGTGAATGCCAGACTTTCTGAAATCCTATTATGGATTTGGTAGAGTATCAGCAAAGGTGGTGGGATCTGTTAGGGGTCCATCTGAACTGACCTTCAGTTAGATCAGAGATGGAGGACAGATGAAGTCGAGAAAGATAAAATATGCATAAAGAGTGTTGGGTTTCATGATTGGGTCCAGGGTAGGAGAAACAACCAGAGCACTCAGAAGGAAGGAAGGAGAATAGGGGATTGGGTAGGAGGCGTTAGGTGATGTGTTGGGAAGAAAGAGGAACTAATTTGAGGATCTTTGCTACAACATTTTTATATAATTGAGTAAATACTGAGGGCTGGTGGAGTGAGGGCTAAAGTGCTTAGCTAGCTCCACGGCAGTGTGACTAGAAGACTACTGCAATGTACTGCTGAGCACTGTATGTAGTTCTTCTTTGCCGCAGAGCAGTGTATACTTTATTACAAGTGCTGACTAGCATGTGCTGCTCATAGCAGCTTGTGGACATGTCCTCTGTTTTCAGAATCCCCATCACCAGTAGGCCATGTTATGCACCTCTCTGTATATACTTTATGCACCATGAGAGAACACCCATCATCCAATGCCCACATAACACACAGTTTTCAGAGTAGCAGCCGTGTTAGTCTGTATCCATAAAAAGAACAGGAGTACTTGTGGTACCTTAGAGACTAACAAATTTATTAGAGCATAAGCTTTCGTGGGCTACAACCCACTTCTTCGGATGCATACAGTCCACGAAAGCTTATGCTCTAATAAATTTGATAGTCTCTAAGGTGCCACAAGTACTCCTGTTCTTTTTATAACACACAGTGCTGCCTTACATCCCTTCTCAACCTTCTACTCAGTAAAATTGAGCCCTTACTTCATTTTTTCATACGAACATTTCTCGTATGTTAACTTAAACTGGCACTTTTTCAATTAGTAGAAATCCTGTTGTTTAGAGTTTTCTTGATCTGCAATATTTCTTTAAACCTCCAGGGATCAGCAACCTTTGGCACGCGGCCTGCCAGGGTAAGCACCCTGGCAGGCCAGGCCAGTTTCTTTACCTGCCGCGTCTGCACGTTCAGCCGATTGTGGCTCCCACTGTCTGCGGTTCGCCGCTCCAGGCCAATGGGAGCAGCGGGAAACGGCGGCCAGCACATTTCTTGGCCCACGCCGCTTCCCACAGCCCCCATTGGCCTGGAGCAGCGAACCACGGACAGTGGAAGCCGTGATCAGCCGAACCTGCGGACGCGGCGGTAAACAAACCGGCCCGGCCCGCTTGGGTGCTTACCCTGGCAGGTCGCGTGCCAAAGGTTGCCGATCCCTGCTTCAAACTTTTTTCAAATACATTATTAAATCAGAATCTACTGTCAACTAATGAGTTGACTGATTAAAAGATGTTCTGCTGAAAATTGTGGCACTGGAAAGTATAAAGCATTTCTTTAGAGTCAAAGTGCTATGTGTTTTTTGTCCCCCTTCTCCCCCCCTCCCCCAAAAACACAGTAAAATTCAGTGAAGCTGTTGATAAAACTGTGTGTGTGTGTTTAAATAAATTATATATAATTCTTTAAACACAAAATAGCATTTGAAAGGCATGCTATGTTTTTTTATGCCTGGGCCTTTAATGTTTTAACTTCTAATAAAATGTAGTGCAGAATTCAAACAGTTCTAAATATTTAACTGTTTGGGCCCAAAACAGCAGTAATGAAAGGACTATTCTTAGCAGCTGGTAACACAGGCATGTGGTTATTGTGGTTTTTATTGTTTTGCTTGAGCATAGACTCCCTCTTCAGAGTAATGTAGGTAGTGCAGAGGACAACAAAGTGTTTCTCATGGACCTAGGGCTTTGGCCATTGAATACAGAGGATTCCTAAATGCCTGCTATAAGTTCAAACTGAAATACTGTAAGTACCGAGCATTTTTTTTTCCCCTTAGGCAGCACTTTTAGAATTGTTGTTTTTGCATAGCAGCATTTACTCTTCCTTCTGGAATTATGGTTGTATTGGAGCCTGCATATTACACCCTATTCATGGGGAGTTTGTGCATATTTCTTGGGCTGAAACTTGATATGAAAAATTTCAGTGTAATGTATTTTCTCCTCTTTCATTAAAGAATATATATATATATATATATATATATATAGTGGAGCTCTCATAGTGAAACAGAATTCTCTGAAATTCCATATATAATAAAGAAGAATGAAAGGAGTGGTGAATCTGGACTTAGTGAAATTGCTTCATGAAACAAAAATTGTCGCTGTGGACCCGATCCAAGAAAATGAGATTTGTAGATCCATCCTTAGGGTCGTATTCTGCCTCTAGTTACACCCATTGAATCCCAGTGCTACCAGAGGAAGTCAGGGGGATTACACAAGTGCAAATGAGGGAAGAATTTGGCACTTAGTCCTCTCTTTGAACATGTGCTTTGGGGGATAAATTTTAGTACAAGACATTTAGAGAGGAAAAATGGATCCTTTCTATTTCTTTCTCTATGTAGTAAGTAACTTCAGATTGTAACTTTCTTTTAAATATTTCTAGTGGACAGTATTTGGGAATTCTGGTATTTGCTTTGGGAATTCTGTTGTTGGGAAGTCTTTTGTTTAACATTTTTTATTCCATCCAAAAACTACATGAATATGTAGGTGGGGAAAAGATCACATTAATGAGAAAGTAAATCATGAACTTTATGGGATCCTATCAACACCCAGTCTGTCTTACTTAAGTTTGCTAGCAAAGTCCATGTAATTCTTTATATCACAGGACCACTTATTTTTGCTGTAAAGTATTTTTACATTTTCACTGAAAAGGTAAATATGCAGAAATACTTTTTGTCATGATGATTAGATTAGATTAAAAAAAAACCTGCCCAAATTACACTAATAATTATTAATGTGTTTAAATGTCTAGCAAAGCATCCATGAAATTTTCTTGGCATAAAATGTATTAGCCCTATAGTATCTTTTATATTTTTTTATTTTGAAAAGAATACAAAATGTTTGCCACTCCAAACAGATGGTTTAATCCACAGCTGAAAAAAAAACAAAACACCCTAAGCATTTTTATTGAAGCTAGAGATAGGCAGTATCCCTATACTTGGGCAATATCTCAGTGTGTAGCCCTTATAAAGACTTAAAAAAACAGACAAAACAAAAACAAATAAAATTACTTCAACTTTGGGGAGGGGGGTGCGGGGATTGGTATTTATTTGTTTTTACAAAGCTCAGCACTCAGGAGCAACCCTGCAATAACTAGGGCTGTACACATAATGGAAATAAATCAATGTCAGTGATGTAAGAGATTCCAGGGGCATAATGAGCCACAGTAAGTTGATTATTAAATCATGAAAAATATATCAACAATGTCCTTTTGTTTTTTTTAATAGTAGGGCTTCTGCTGTATCCTTATCAGAATCCTGAGACTGCTGTACCCCATATTTTTCTAATTTTAACCACAATCCCCTCCCCTGAACCCTTATGGCCCTATGTTACTTTCACCAACTCCTTAATTGGCCACAGGGGGTCACTGTTCAGTGATATGTAGGGGCCAAATGAGTTACTTAAGGAGCACTAAAACTCTGTGCTGGCTCAGGGAAAGACAGACCAGGGCTGGGTGTGTTAACATCACAAATAGCTGTTTGTGTTTTTGTTTCTGTCATAAATTGAAAATGGTTTAAAGGTTTCTAGTGTTTGATGAATTTCGAGCAGATAATACAACTGTTTATACAGATGGTTTAGGAGCATTCAAAGACCTACTCAGTTCCTAGCCTGCACTCCTGTGTTACATTCTCATTGTAATGCTGCAGCTAAATTCTTAAACAGGGAAGTGTATCTGTCCACAAAAAGATTTGTTTAAAGGGTTTTAGATAACTTTAGTGTTTTAAACCAGATTTGCATATTTCCCTTGATTTGACTATGTTTCCAGATGAGAACATCTTTTCCCTGCCAAATGTAAGCCACAAAGTGAATACGCAAAGTTAAATTGTCTGGTTCAAGTCCAGTTTGGCTGAGTTAACCCCCTTCCCCTGACTGGCCCTAGAGTCGTATTTTGGTTTGCCGTGATACAATCTTTCTCAGCAAAAGTTTGAGGGCGCTGGGGTAGATTGGGTTTAGTCAGCCCTGATTTGTTGTCATTGCCACCTTGTGGATTACAAAAGATATTAGTCTTCAAACAACTTCCATTTAATTTTGGCTCTTTTATTGCAGCCACACTTTGGCAGTGGTGTTTTAGAGTTCTTCACCAAAAAGATCCTCTACTTTGCTCTGCGACACCTCATTTTTCCACTCACAGTTCATTTATGATTCTGATGAGAGTGTTTTTTCAGGAAACACACATTTCACTTTTTGACCTAGGAGCATCTGTTAGAATTTTTTTTAATACTACTTTGGCATTCTGCAAGTGTTAATGTCTTTCATATCTGTTTAATGCTATTTAGGGATATTTATGATCACCTCTTGGTTACTTGGGGTAAAGTGTGTTGCAATTTTTTTCAAACAGACAGGAAAGCATTCATATGAGGAAACAGATTGCTTTAAACATGTGCTTCCTGTGACAGTAAAAAGAACAAATTGGATTTAACACTGTGTAATGAATGCATAAATGTGTATGTTTAAGCTTTTAAAAGCATTACATTTGGTTCTGGTCTAAACAAAAATCAAGAGTCACTTGTTAAAGAGGAGCAAAGTGGATTCAGAAATGTACAACCAAACCTGTTTATATTTCACAAAGCAGTTCTGATGCAATTTCCCCATTCAAATCCAGATTTTTTTCCTGCCTTGGTCTTAGATTGGAAAATTTAGTCTTTGAGAGCCTCTTTCCAGAGAACTGCCCCAGTTGTGCATTACAGAAATGAAACCATGAAAGGAAAATGTAGTTTTAAAGCTCTAGTTATTAAAATCACAAAATAGAGACCCTGGATCAATCATTTAGATAAGGAGAACACAAAGAACATACAGATTGCAGATATCTGAAATAACACAAAGTAGGGCATGTAGTGTCATATTAATATATTGTGTTGTAGTGAATTTGTTTCCATGGGTTGTCTCTGTCCCATATTAGCCTCTGAGGTTCATCCCATCCTTGTCCCTCCCTTCCCCTCTCCCCCCACTCCCCTAGTGTTAACTCCACACCTTCAAGGCTCTGCCTCATACCCACCATCCTTCATTCCAAAGACAGCCCGGCAGAGACACACATCCCCTCCACCCCCCTTGGAGCATCCATAGTTTGGGGACATCTGATTCTTACATTACACACTGAGGTACTAATATCAAAACAGATTACTTATAGTTGCACAGTAGGCTAGTGGGTTTTTTGGCCGACATGCCTGAAACGAAATGGGCATGCTGCAGTCAGCTTGGCATCAAAGTGAGATAAAGGAAGCAGGGGGAACAAAATCAGACTGTGACTACAGTAGCAGCCAATGGCTAACTTCCTCCCCTCCCCCACCCTGCGCTTACACTGGGCTCTAACGAACGTGATTACTTTCTTTTTTATTTTTGAAACACGAGTGAGAGTTCAGTGGCCCAGGAAGCAGCCTGGAAGCACTTCTTGTACTTTCTCATGCTGTTGAGCCATACCTCATTTCTTCGGGCTACTTTAGTTGCTCCAGCGTACTGCTAGCACAACGTACACAGGGTATATTGTCATTGAACTCTCACTGGAAAGGTGATCAAAAGGGAATTTAGGCACAGAGATGCATTTTCTAATATATTTTTAATAAACTGGAAAACAGCCTACTGTTAAAAGAAATATAAATATAGATCCACACACACATTACATTATCATTCTCTACTCACCTATTAAAGAGAGTAACCTCTTCCAAATCCAGAGCTTTAAGAATTCACTATACATTATTTTAAATGCCTCCTTTTGTTTTGTTTGTTTTTTCTTGAAGATACATCTTGAAATGAATTAAAGGCAATTGCTATCCCCTTCCACTCCACGGGTTCCCTCACCCATCTTGTTTTCTACGTTTGCAGAAAGCAGTTTCTAAAATGTGAATTGGCTAAATTATTCAGGTGACTAAAGGGAGTGGGCTTATGTGTCTGCCTACTGACCACCAAACTGTTTTCTACGACAGGTCTGAAAATGCTAACATATTCATTTGTATTAAAATAGATGTATTCAGCATGAAGATGTCTACAAATGGAGCAAAATGACCAATTTCTGACAATCCTGAAATTCTTTGCTGGCTCGAGGAGTTAGGGTTAGAATACAATTTGTTTGATAATTAGTGCACATCTCTTAAGACTTTGAGAGAATCATATTTAACCTTTCTTCTACCACATTCTCACATGAAATTAACACACCTTTTATCATTCTCCAGTATTTAAGCAAATATTTTTGAACCATCTCCATGCAACAGGTTTCCAAAAGACTAAAAGTATGCTCCAGGTTTCCAAAAAACTTCATTTTTCTTACATTTTAAATGTTCTGTTTGTGCAAAATTTTGAGAATCACCATAAGGGCTTCTTTGCATTTTTAATTTAGTAACTAACATATGAATAAATTTGCATATTAATTAGTTGCAGATTAAATCATGCATACATAATTGCCTCCTTACTGTGTTTAATGTTTGTCAAAATCTCCAGCCTGGTTTGATGGATGTCGTATGAAAGATTACAATTTGATGTACCCTTGGAAGTATTTACACCAATAATGCAGGATTCTTAATAGCAGAATTCTCTAGTTATATACAGTTACTAATAAATGTGTAAGATAGGTGCATGTCCCTTTTGACTAGATTTTTTTCCTTGCACCAAGTCATTTACTATTCATAATCATTAATGCATCTCCTAATTATACAGCATATGTCTGTTAACCATTTCATTGCCAATTTTCGGGTTGCAATATCTGATTTTTTAGTACAACTTGTATTATTTTGAGACACTATTCTTGAATCACTTTGCTTCAAACATTAGGTGTCCCTCCTGCTTTGTCTAGCTTGTGATATTTTGAGGAACAGCTTAAAATGCAACATCCACTTTGTATTTTATTTAGGTTCAAGAAATGAACTGCACTTAATTAATGGCTGAAGAGTTCTCTACAGTGGCTACTGCAGTAAACAATCAAGGGCAATCCAAGAGCAAAAATATTAAATACTGAAAACATCACTAAAATGCTGAGTAATTTGAAAAAGCATGAAATGTGTTACAGAAAGAGAATTAGATATATAACTTCCACACCTTCAGCCGTGAATTTGCATCAGTATGAGTCCATCAGAGGGGCTGCAGAACTGGAGCAATATTGCTGTCTTCTTAACTCACCCCAGTGTGCTACGGTATTGCATCTCACATGGTTTTCAGTAGGAGGGACCTCAGGTTGACAGGTTATATACTGAGTGCAGTACCTACGCGGTACCTAATGCAGTTAGGGCTAGATTCACAAGGGGACTTAGGCACCTAACTGCCATTTTAGATGCCTGCATTCAACATTTATGGCATTCACAAAAGCCTTGCTTAACTGCTGCTTTATGCTGGACGCACCATAAGTCCCTAAGTTTCCTAAATTTCTTTGCTGTTAAAGTCCCAAAATGGCCTACATTTCAGTGGCTGAGCATGCGCACAGTCACCTAAGTCCTGACACCACCCAGGAGATCAGTGCCTAACTAATGCCTAAGCTCACAGCAGGCAAAGAGGGAAATTGAACTCCCACATCCTGGGCGAGTGCCTTAACCAATAGGCTAAAGGTTATGGGAGCGGAGGGCACTATCATCCTCTCTTCCTCTTGCAAAAAAACTGTGGCATTTCTTGCAAAAAAAACTGTGTAGGCACCAAATTCCAGGAGAGGACTCATGGCTGAAAACCCAAAGCAGAGACAGATGCCTCCTTCTGACCTGGACTAACTCCCTTTGAGTGGTCCCACCCTTCTCAGTAGTTCCAACTGGGTAGTTTGGATGGCTCCCTGCTCATCGTGTTGGCTTTTGTGAATCCCATCCATAGGTACCTAGCTCTTCCCAGGTATTGTACAGGGAGCCTGGACACTTAGCTCAGGGTCCTGAATTGCACTAGGCAGCAGAGCGCCTAAAAGGTAGGTGCTGCGACACTTAGCATTGCAGCGCCTGAAGTCCCTTTGTGAATCTAGCTCTGTGAGCTCCAATTCCTAGGCATAATAATATGGTGAGCTGCATGTGAACAAACGCCGTCGCTCTTCTGGTCCCAAAGCTTAATTAAATTGCTATTTAAAAGCCCTCCCTCTTAGCTTTCTGGGAGCTGTTTAACTTATATGTCATACGTTCATGATGCTTTGATGTCAAATGTACCACCCAAGTAAGTGATAAAAAATCATGAGTCAGGTTCCCCAAAATCATGAGATTGGCTTAAAAAACATAAGATTTAAAAAAATATGTTAATTAGGAGTCTTCCAATTTGCTTGTGAGTTTTGAGTCTTTAGGGTGCCCTTAAGTTTTTGTGTACAACCATGAGGACTAGAAACGTTTTTTCTTTTTAAATTAAATAACGAGAGTTTATATCTCATGTTGTTACAGCATTCCTGTATCTGAGGCTGGGGGGAGTGGGGAAAGAATATTGCACAACTTGTGATAAAATCCCAAGAGTTGGCAGTAGTGAATTTAGCAGCAAGCAAGATTTTCTTTCTTCTTCCTTGTATGACTGTACATTATCTACTTTTCAAACAAGGGCAAGAGGGCAGATTTATAGAATTTCCAAATCTCACATTTTGATACAGAAATTGGCATTTATGTGTGTAAAAGCAAGCATTTAAGTGCAAACTTGAACAATTAAAGGGAATATGGTGTTCTACTCCCCCTGCTCTGTCATTCATCTGCAGTGTGGTTCCCAGCAAGTCATTTAACCTCTCTGGGACTGAGTTTCGCCTCCCACGTTTTGTCTGTAAACCCTTCAAGACAGTGACTATCTCTCACACTGCTTGTACAGTGCCTAGCAAAATAGGATGGCAATCTTGATTGGGGCTTCTAGGCTCTTCCACAATACGAACAATATATTAAATGTGGCATTTGGATATCTGCTTCTGAAAACTGGCCTTCTTTGAGTTATTTTAATGGGGGAATGAGAGGGATTTTGTTCAGTAATGTGTGTGGTTTTGTATTTACAATAGTTCCACTGTGTGTATTTTATTATACTAAGCATGCACATATTATTTACATATATATAGTGTGTGCATTTAACATAATAAAATATACAAAGTGAAACTACCGTATGGCCCAAACTACTCACAAAACAATATTCTTCTTTCAGAAGATGCAGCAGCTTGACATCTTTATTCCAACTAGTGTGTTTCTAAGAAAGATTTCAGCACAAAGTCCTAATGAAATAAAGGTATAACCACCCCCTTTTCAGCAGGATTTTACATGGTAGAAATAAAACATAGTGGAACTACTGCCCAAAGACCTCACAGATTTCTCTTCTCTAATCACAGAAGAACATAAACTGCTTAATACTTACCATTAATTATCCTCTTGCACAGTACAATTCAGTATTAAACCACAAAAGACTGTTCAAATACAAAGGACAAATCTACAAAAGCAAGAAAATTTTAAGGCCAGACTACATTCAGCAAAATCGACCCTGTAGTAAGCAGGTGCAGCTCCTATCAAAATCGCTGGGTTAAATTCAGTTGTGATGTAAATGCCAATATAAGTTACATATTTTGGTGCACAATAAGTTGATCATAAACATGGTGTACTGGGTGTTGTTATAATTGTCTAACTAGTGGAACTAGCACCAATCCATCATTCAGAAAGTGATCAAAATATTTGCCCTGCTTTAATTTAAACCCATGCCTCAAATACCATGCCCCGTTCTCCCCGGGCTTGATTCATTCATGGCACCAATGGGTGTGATTTCCACTGATGCCAGAGCTGGAAATTGCCTCAAAGGAATACCAGGTGGGTTTAAGTTATATTTATTGCGAACACCAGCTGGATGACAAATCAGCACTAGTTTATATCACTGTTTACATGACTGCTGAATGTAGTCCAGCTTTAATACACAATAGGCTGTGTCTAAGAGCTAAATTCTGCACATTCAAGGGCAGAAATGACCCTAATTATTGTTTGGAACAGTCTTTGAAAAAGTTGTTGGATCAGCTACTTCAGCAGTGAAAGAAAAAGTCTTTATCCAACAGTTTTTCTCCTCAAGATTTTATTCCCTGGGTGTTTAAGGTGTATTAGTTATAAACAGAAAAAAGAAACAAAATCATTTGAGAAAAAAGAAAGCAAGAACCCCAGCAACCCAGTCCAATAACAACTGCAGGTAGAGTTCTGCACCATAAAAAAGGCCTTTCTGATGTTTTTTCAAGTTGAAGTTTACATAGTTTCCTGCAGACCTTCTGAAAGCCTAATTGTTCCTTCACTCCCTAGTTCTTATTTGCTGTTCTGCCCTGTGTGCCTGTGCAAGGTTCACGCAGCAAGTTAACTCCTTGCTTGTTGGAATACTAGCAGGACTTCTGAATCCTGTCGCACCTTGCTGGCTTAATGTCTTTTTGGGTGTAAATACCAAAAAGGGAGATAAATTATATAATTTAGCACAGTGGGGTACAGCTAAAGCAATGACATGAAAATAAGAGAAGAAGAATTTGAACTAAATACCAGGTGAAACTTCCCGATAGCAAGATGTGTTAGATTGTGAAATAAATGAGGTGTTGGACTTTTTCACATTAGATTGTTAAAACTAGACTAGATAAAATACTAAAAAGCATACCACCTCCCTCCCAGATTCATTGTCATCCCCCACAAATGGGGTGTATCTTCATGATCCCTTGGATACCATCCTAAAATTCTTCTTCCTTACTGAATAAGCCTGACCTGATTCTGACATCCCAATGTCACTGAGCTTGAGTCTTTCTTCCTCCTCAGCATGTCCACCTTGACGATTTTGCCCCCAAAGAATTGGCTTAGTCCTCAAGAGTGCCCCAAATACTCCTAAAGATCAGGTTCCTTTTACTTTATACTCAGTTATGAACTGTGATCAAGGACAACAGTGATCTTATGAACAGATGCTCCTTTGACTCCTGATCCCTAGTGAAAAGTAACTATGGATGACTCATACTGAATACCCCTTCCTCTGTGGAGGACATAATTTTTTCCCCTCACATACAGGTCCATTCTCTTTACAGACCTGGTGGCTGTCCTGCTGGGTGAGTGAGTCTGACAGCTTGAAGACTGAGTGGAGCTGCTTCAGAGAGAAAGGCCTGTCTTTTGAAGCTGTTGACTTCCTAATTAACAGGAGAACATTTTTTTAAGTCTAGGAATAACTCACTTCTGTTCAGTGGGGCACTGATAAGAATATCAGTGCTTGCACATTCTCTAGCCCCTCTTATTCTTTCTCAAATTATGCTTTCACTTCCCTTGTTCCGTGGCATGCAACAGAGGTAGGGTAGCATGATTTCTCCCATTTTATGCAAAGGAAAATGCAGCACAAGAAACTAAACAACTTCCTGAGGTCACACGGTAAATCACTGTAAAAAACAGGATTAAAACACAGCTCCTGTGTCCAAGGTCTATACTTAATCTGCTAGACCACAGTGCATCTTGTATGAGCCACTTAACCTGTGTCTCCGTTTTTTTGGCCGCCTTACACCACACACCACAACGATCCTTTTGTCATCTAGGGGTGAGAAAGGAATTTGACATCCACTTAGGTGACCTTTTTCAGTTTTCCAAATGACAACAGACGATGAGCCAGATTTTCAGGTACACTGAGTTTACACTCAGTATAGCTCAGGGATTGAGGGAGAGGGACAAAAGTGTCTTTAAGGCCTGGTCCACACTGGGGAGGGGAGTCAATCTAAGTTATGGAACTTCAGCTACATGAATAACGTAGCTGAAGTCGACATACATAGGTCGACTTACTGTGGTGTCTTCACCGCGGTGAGTCGACTGCTGCCACTCCCCGATCGACTCTGCCTGCACCTCTCGTGGCGGTGGAGTACAGAAGTCGATGGGAGAGCACTCAGGGGATCGATTTATCGCGTCTAGACTAGATGCAATAAATCGACCCCCGCTGGATCGATCGCTGCCCGCCGATGCGGCGGGTAGTGTAGACATACCCATAGTCACCTTTTGCATTCCCCCAAGCGCAAGTGAAGAGTAAGCTGTTCTCAAACACAAACTGGAGCAGCCGTAGGGTGATGAAAATCTGGTTATCCCAGCTTCATACCTGATGAGATCCCCCCATGTTGTCAAGCTTAAAGCTCTTAAAGCTTAATAGCAAAACTTGGATTTAAATCCAATTTAGCTGGAGAAAGGGGCTGAGGATCCTGACCTATAACGTGATTTTTGAAAAGTAGACATGTACAGTGCAGTATCCTGCCGGATGCTGCTGATGCTCCATTCTGCCTTTACAGTTTGCTCTGCCAAAGCTGACCTCATGGGTGCTTTCACGTATAGCAGTTACCTGTGTATGGAAAGCAGGAAAACATACTCTATCTTAACCATAGCATTTACTAATGGTTACAATGCATGTGTCTATTTCTTAGTAACTAAGGTCTGTGTGCTAAGGAACATATCTACTTCCTGTATTCGTACAGCATATAGCACACTGCGAACTGGGACCTATACGTGATAATTTAATAGTTTGTGTATCTATAGTTTCTGTAAATTCCTGCAGTCCAGCAGACTACATATAAAGTCATATTAGTATGAATTATTTGGAATATGGGGAAAAATGCACTTTAGATGGAAACTTTGAAGCCTAGTACTGTTTTATAAAAATAATTATGCACCTGTGTAATACACTGGTTTTCATCCTTTTCTCATTTACGGACCCCTAAAAAATTTCAAATGGAGGTGCGGACCCCTTTGGAAATCTTAGAAATAGTCTGCAAACCTCAGGGGTCCACAGACCACAGATTAAAACCACTGCACTATGGTAATGGCAACCTTTCGTGGACCCCGTAGACAGGGTCCTTAGACCGCAGGTTGAAAACCACTGGTGTTATACAAGGAAATTCTATCTTCAGTTTGTAAGAACTGTGGACTGATATTGTTACATGTTGGTGATAATGATAATAACAACAATGCCAATGTGAGTTTTGCCTTGGAAAACAATTTTTGACCTTCTAATGGCAGACACTCTAATGGAAAACAGTTGGCCCACAAATTACAAAAAGTTATTAGTAAGAGGATACAAAATAGTAGTTGAAACACTGCTCACTATAGACCATGTTTTCAATCGAACATACAG
Organism: Malaclemys terrapin pileata; assembly: GCF_027887155.1. Lineage (NCBI taxonomy): Eukaryota > Metazoa > Chordata > Testudines > Emydidae > Malaclemys > Malaclemys terrapin. Next base: position 115,179,657 of record NC_071510.1, read on the forward strand.
AATTTCCCCCTATAATCTAAAAGTGCTTTTATATATATACTGTTATTTGGCCCAGGCCATCAATCGTCTGCTCAGCCCTGTGTCGGGCACAAAATAAATACAAATCATTCTATGCATACATTTTGTCAAGTCCTTTAAAATGGATTCAAAAGAAACATAGTGTCTGAACATTTCTAAGATCTGTGTGGGACAGATGCTATTAAATTTATTTATGAAAAACGCTCATTGGCCAGACCCCAGGATTGGCCCCGTGTGGACTCTCAGTAGCACATATCTCTGGAAAATACCAGGGGTCATATAATCAATTTTCAGATGACTTTCCAACTTATTGAGATAGAGTATTCATATTCTATGCAGGAAATATTTCCTGCCCTTGGACTTGATACACTAATGCCCTTTTACACCCATTTTAAGGCCCCTTCACACAGCTAAAACAATGTAAAGGGGCCTTAGTACTATTGCCAACCTCAAGTATTCAAATATCATGAGTCAGTGCTGTCCCCCACCCTCTCACAAATAAAATCATGGGATTTTAAAAATAATAAATGTAGGATTGTATTAACGTTCAGGGTTTTGTGACTTTAGGGCTCTTGTTTTGAAGCTTTTCTCCATAAATAGGAGGGCAAGAAACTTACTTTGTTTTAAAATGGAATCTGAGATTTACATCCAATCAGTGAGTAAAGGAGCCGGGTCTTTAAAAAAAATCAAACATTATGAGACTTATGATAAAATGGTGAAAGTTGGCACTGCTGCCTTGGTGTAACTGAGAATTCTGGCTCATGTGTTTTAAATCACTCTCTCGGTTTTTGCAAGCAGCATAGTCAGAAATAGAGATGCTGGCAAATGAATATTTTAGATATATAGTTGGTTTAAAATAGATCTACTGTAAATTATATTTTAATGTTAGCTTGTGTGTTAGCTTTCATGGAAGGTGACAGACTGTCAGCAGAGGAGATTGGAGTTCTCTTTTTACTGTAAGAAGGAACAGGTACTGCATGAGCGCCACAAGTTATCCCTTATTGCCCCACAAGTACCTCTAGACTAAGAATTTCAGGGCAGCTTATATACTCCATACCCATTCAATCCTTGGTCTCTCTGAAGTGACTGCCAACAAAGTTGAGCACTAGAACCAACTGTGGTGATTTTGTTTTCTGTGTAGACACATCAACATCATGGAAGTGCACTAAAACTGACCGGTGTGTAAAACATACTCTTTATGCTATTTAAGTTATAAATAACTATTTTTAAAACACTGTTGATATTATATTGTTAACCTCATGTGCCATCTAGTAAATACAAGTACTCATGTATTTGAGAGTGAATAAACAGGGTTTGATATTTTACAGATTAGTCCTGCTTGACATTTACAATAGCATCGTATAACCTAGTCTAGCCATTGCGGACTTACCATTTTGCCCAGGTAACATAATACAAAGCTAGCTTTGGTCACAATACAACCTCAGCCAATTAGCTTGTGTTTGGCAGTTCTTATATGGAGACACAGTGTAGGTGGCTGTGCCGTCAGGGCACTGTCGCTGCAAGAGTTATTTGCATAAGAATAGCTTCACCATTTATTGTATTTATTTAGACTTATCCGATATGTCTGTTAAGCATTTTAGACATGTAAACACCTCTGATAAAAATGCACATAGCAGCAATTCAGTAGGATCACATTGACACCCACAAATCACAGTTGGGTGAGCATGCAGGTTTGGAAATCATTTGTAAATTACTTTTTGCTGAAGTTATCTTACCAGTTATAGTACTACCTGGATATTAGAGTGATGGCTGTGTTAGAAATCCATATAATATGTAGTAGATATGTAATGTACATACAAGTCACAGATAAGCATCGAATAAGCATTATAATAAGCAAAACTAATCTACATGGACATTCATAGTATAGATTTTAAGTCCTTTAGAAACAGTATCATTTGTCCATTGTCATGTATCCTAATTCTTTGATACAAGTTCCCTGCTGGTATAAACAGGTGCAACTCCATTAAAATCAACAGTTACGCCCGCTTACAACAGCAGGAAATTTGGCTTCCTTATGTCTTATAGAGAATTTGTCCCTTTTATGAATAATAGAAAGTATTCATTTCCAAAGCAGAGACATCCTTACTTTAACAAACAAAATAATGAGGCTTGAGGCTAGGTCCTATGGTGATTGATGTATTAGGAATGCCAGCAGTACGTAGTTTATAACTTTAAAGCAGGTATATCAACATTTTAACTGTTCTCTAAACTAGTTTTTTGCATATTGCTGCTGTTAGGGCCTGGCACGTTCATGCAGCATATATATATCTAGATTTTCATGCTGTGCTCATCATTATGGTACGTGACTACCTGAATATAGTCCTCTTTCTAGAAGAAGAAAAAATAATTACTAACACCTAGAAATAGAGGATAGCAAGGAAACAAATCCTAAGAAAAAGAGACATACACAAGGACCAGATTCTATCATCCGATGTTTAGCAGGTTGCTTATTGACTTCATTTTGAAGTTGTGCACAACCAAGGCAGAAATTGACTGGTGTTTGTACTACTGAAAATAGGTCTCATTCTTATGTGTAAGATAAACATGATACAACTAATTATTTTGTTCATTATCTTCCTCAGTTTTTGTTTTTATATTGTCCATTAAGCAAGATGCTGCTTCATTGTGTGAAAATAGTCAGCTTTGCTTACTATAAGAGAATTACATCTACAGTTAGTGAGAAAACTGATTTTTAAAAAAAACTTTCTGCTCATATTTATGTTCCCAGAAAGCAGATCTGGTATCTGTGGAAGAACTATTTTAATGTCCTTAAATGTGACCTTCCCCTCCACCCCCACACCACAGTCTACTGACCTTTAATCTCTGGTCATTGTAGATGGATAAAATGACTTTGATGGTTCTCTCTAAGATTCCTTTCTCCTCCATACTTCATATTAAAGAACACTATATCTCTTTTCTATGTAGTTAGGATCTATATTGATACCTAAATTCAGGGATATGGCTAAGAAGGATGAGGTTATCCAGCTGATCCAGGCTGGCAGGAATACCAAGAATCTGGGTATTATGGGCTTCTTGCCAGGTATTATACCATTGCCAACTAGTATTTGTTGCTATAAGCTTGTCATCAGACAAATAGTTTCCCTTTTTTTACTTCTTTCCTAAGGACTTGTGTTTTGACCTCCATATTTTCAAGAAAATGCTATGCTGTGTCATTTCCATCCAGATTGTCTAGTTTTGCAGATAGTTATTTATTTTTCTCAAAAGAGGTAAACATTGATTTCTATCACTTTCTCAGTTTAAAGGTTTTAGGATTTCTCTTAGACCCCAAACATACTTGTTGCCGTGCAGTTTCTGTGTGACGTTGGAGTGGAGTGCCTTCAACTCTAACGTACTAGAGAGTTTTCAACAGCTCACTGAATGAAGCCATCTAAGAACTAACTTTCATGGCACCATTTGGAGATTATGCTGGGAAAGAGACACAGTTCTGTTTTTTTTCTGGGATCAGTTGGGAGGGTCTCCTGTATGAGGTGAAGACATTGATATTTCCTTTTTTCTTACTCTTGGGCTTCTTTACTGTTCAGTCACTCTTCTCCTGGGGTTTGGAAATAAGGTCATAAACGAAAACAAAATGGAGAAACTGGAAAACAAATGTATTAAAGCATTGAAATTGTATATGTATCATAGAAACCACAAAACTGTGACCATTTCCAGTCAGCTCCACCTGTCTTCCCTTACTACTTATCAATTCATCTTAAATAAGTCAATAGCAATTCCTATGTGGATTTGTCTGTGGATTCTAGCAAAGTAATAAAGAAGGAAAATGAAGGCAGAGGCCTGTGGAAGGAATGATTATCTTCTAAAATGTGAGACAGGTTGGCAACTTAGAAAATGCTGAAATAACTGGTTCATGACAAAGTGTTGAAGTAACATGGTATCTAACACTTTCTATGTCATGTTAGATAAGATCTTATATTAACTTGAATTTGTCCACACTTGTGCTGTATGAATATATTTATAAAACAAGAGCGTGGATAAATTGCACCTGATGAGTTTTGTTATGTTATCAGTGACCTAGAAAGCACTGAAAGAATGGCTTCATGACATACCAAGTGTTGAAATAATGCATTTCATCACTTTCTGTGTCACAAGCCTATAATTTCTAACATGGTTTTAAGTCTCCAGCCTTTCAGTGGCATTCCCCTCTGAGTGCAATATCACATTTCTTTCTGAAAGGAATATAAAGAAAGTTTCATAATTAAGTACTTTATCTTAGTATTTTAAATAATATTTTTGCAGTATAAACAGTTCTCTATGTATTCAGGTTTGAGAGTGGATCTGTTTGTACCTATTAAAAGATGATGTCAGGTCTCTTAACCAGTGCAGAGAAGCCTTGAACTGACCATATAGTAACATTTGAGTATACAGTGCAGTCAAGAATGTACTTCACAAGCTGTGGGTAGCCAGAACATCTTTCAGTTTATATTGAGAAATAACTGTTCCCCTGGTGTTGCTTTTGTATGTCATCGTACTTTTGCTGTGAACATGTGTATAAAGTAGTTGCCCTGAAAGAGTCAACTTTCCCTACAAATAAGGAAATAATCACAGTTATTCTGATACTACTCTGTGGTACCCAGTGACAAATTTTGACTGAACGGCAACCAAATGTGTGTGTGTGAAAGAGTATGTATAAGTATGTATATATGTGCATATAGATTTCTAGGAGATCTCACACAGTTGAATTTACAGACTCTCTCAGATAAACATAGATACAAAATATAGTTTCCTCAGTAAAATCCCTGTAACATGTTAACTGCTTTTGTTGATAGTGACTCCTACTGGGAAAATTGGAACTGGAATAAGTTGTGGGCTTGGCTTTCTAGCAGCCTGTATTAATACCAGCGTTTTGGATCAACAATGTGTAGCTTAGAACAACTGCCTTTGCCTGGCTCAGTGGAAATCCCTAAAGTAGTTATGTTATGTCCAGATGCAAATTTGAGAGCACTGCATTTGGAGATTAAAATACCAACAAAGATTTATTTTTGTAAAAAAGCTGTTTCTTGTCAGATAACAGTGTTTATATTTTTAGCAGTTTGCTCTTTTAATCAATAGGTTCCCATTACCCAGAAGCCCAGTTTAGGCCAGGTGGGTGGAGATACATCTCCTACTATATGAATTCACTATACAAGTTTGTGGTAAAATGCTTCTCCTACTCAAACTTAGATAGTGTGGGAAGATAAAAGGAATAACATTTGGAAAGGAACACTTTAGATATTCTAGATAGTGGGTTTAACTCCAATTTAAGAGGGTTTCGTTCCTGGAAGCCTAGTGGCAGTGCATTGCATTGCTGTGTGGGGGTCCAACCTCCCCGGCTGTCAATCAGCAGCATGCTCAATCCCTGGAGCACCTCATATCAATCTGTAACTACCCCTCCAGCCGACACTCCGAGTGTTCTTGGTGGGCTCTGGAGGAAGTTATACTTAATCTTCCTAAGGAGGGAAAAGCGGGGGGGGCTTTGAGGCAGCTGGTTGAAAAAGGGGAAGAAAAGAGTGTAGGTGGATGACCAAAGACTCTCTAAACTAGTGTTACATTTGATGATTTCAAAGTCCTAAATAGAGTTGGTATCTCTCAGATAACATTGTTGGCTGTCTTTTTTAAGGTGTGTTTTATGCAACATATATTACAGTGTCTAAAAAAGAATCCAGAAAAATCACAGATTTCAGAGCAAGGCAAGAAAAAAAACATCTCTTGATATAAACATAAATATAAACTTAAAGGACAAATATATGTATTATAAGTTGAAATGGTCAATTCTGATTCTGATATATGGAGAATTATT